>NW_024412421.1:241501-242572 GCF_014898765.1 Herpailurus yagouaroundi
CAGAATCGGAAACAGGCTCCAGGCTCTGAGCCATCAGCCCAGAGCCTAATGCGGGGCTCGAACTCACGGACCGCGAGATCGTGACCTGGCTGAAGTCGGACGCTTAACCGACTGCGCCACCCAGGCGCCCCTGGATGCCTTTTTTAGAGAAGTCTCTATTCATGTTTTCTGCCCATTTCTTCACTGGATTATTTGTTTTTTGGGTGTGGAGTTTGGTGAGTTCTTTATAGATTTTGGATACTAGCCCTTTGTCCGATATGTCATTTGCAAATATCTTTTCCCATTCCATTGGTTGCCTTTTAGTTTTGTTGATTGTTTCCTTTGCAGTGCAGAAGCTTTTTATCTTCATGAGGTCCCAATAGTTCATTTTTGCTTTTAATTCCCTTGCATTTGGGGATGTGTCAAGTAAGAAGTTACTGTGGCTGAGGTCACAGAGGTTTTTTTCCTGCTTTCTCCTCTAGGGTTTTGATAGTTTCCTGTCACATTCAGGCCCTTTATCCATTTTGAGTTTATTTTTGTGAATGGTCTCAGAAAGTGGTCTGGTTTCATCCTTCTGCATTTTGCTGTCCAGTTCTCCCAGCACCATTTGTTAAAGAGACTGTCTTTTTTCCATTGGATATTCTTTCCTGCTTTGTCAAAGATTACTTGGCCATACTTTTGTGGGTCTAATTCTGGGGTTTCTATTCCATTTCATTGGTCTCTGTGTCTGTTTTTGTGCCAATGCCATGCTGTCTTGATGATTACAGCTTTGTAGTAGAGGATAAAGCCTGGGATTGTGATGCCTCCAGCTTTGGTCTTCTTCTTCAAAATTACTTTGGCTATGCGGGGTCTTTTGTGGTTCCATACAAATTTTAGGATTGCTTGTTCTAGCATCGAGAAGAATGCTGGTGCAATTTTGATTGAGATTGCATTGAATGTGTAGATTGCTTTGGGTAGTATTGACATTTTAGCATTATTTATTCTTCCAATCCATCAGCACGGAATGGTTTTCCATTTCTTTATATCTTTTTCAATTTCCTTCATAAGCTTTCTATAGTTTTCAGCATACAGATCTTTTACATCTTTGGTTAG
>NW_024412421.1:242582-243653 GCF_014898765.1 Herpailurus yagouaroundi
CTAACCAAAGATGTAAAAGATCTGTATGCTGAAAACTATAGAAAGCTTATGAAGGAAATTGAAAAAGATATAAAGAAATGGAAAACCATTCCGTGCTGATGGATTGGAAGAATAAATAATGCTAAAATGTCAATACTACCCAAAGCAATCTACACATTCAATGCAATCTCAATCAAAATTGCACCAGCATTCTTCTCGATGCTAGAACAAGCAATCCTAAAATTTGTATGGAACCACAAAAGACCCCGCATAGCCAAAGTAATTTTGAAGAAGAAGACCAAAGCTGGAGGCATCACAATCCCAGGCTTTATCCTCTACTACAAAGCTGTAATCATCAAGACAGCATGGCATTGGCACAAAAACAGACACAGAGACCAATGAAATGGAATAGAAACCCCAGAATTAGACCCACAAAAGTATGGCCAAGTAATCTTTGACAAAGCAGGAAAGAATATCCAATGGAAAAAAGACAGTCTCTTTAACAAATGGTGCTGGGAGAACTGGACAGCAAAATGCAGAAGGATGAAACCAGACCACTTTCTGAGACCATTCACAAAAATAAACTCAAAATGGATAAAGGGCCTGAATGTGACAGGAAACTATCAAAACCCTAGAGGAGAAAGCAGGAAAAAAACCTCTGTGACCTCAGCCACAGTAACTTCTTACTTGACACATCCCCAAATGCAAGGGAATTAAAAGCAAAAATGAACTATTGGGACCTCATGAAGATAAAAAGCTTCTGCACTGCAAAGGAAACAATCAACAAAACTAAAAGGCAACCAATGGAATGGGAAAAGATATTTGCAAATGACATATCGGACAAAGGGCTAGTATCCAAAATCTATAAAGAACTCACCAAACTCCACACCCAAAAAACAAATAATCCAGTGAAGAAATGGGCAGAAAACATGAATAGAGACTTCTCTAAAAAAGGCATCCAGGGGCGCCTGGGTGGCGCAGTCGGTTAAGCGTCCGACTTCAGCCAGGTCACGATCTCGCGGTCCGTGAGTTCGAGCCCCGCATTAGGCTCTGGGCTGATGGCTCAGAGCCTGGAGCCTGTTTCCGATTCTG
>NW_024412421.1:243663-275180 GCF_014898765.1 Herpailurus yagouaroundi
CTCTGTCTCTCTCTGTCCCAAAAATAAATAAAAACGTTGAAAAAAAAATTAAAAAAAAAAATTAAAAAAAAAAAAGCATCCAGGTGGCCAACAGGCACATGAAAATATGCTCAACGTCACTCCTCATCACGGAAATACAAATCAAAACCACATTCAGATGCCACCTCACGCCAGTCAGAGTGGCTAAAATGAACAAATAAGGAGACTATAGATGCTGGCGAGGATGTGGAGAAACGGGAACTTTCTTGCACTGTTGGTGGGAATGCAAACTGGTGCACCCACTCTGGAAAACAGTGTGGACGTTCCTCAAAAAATTAAAAATTGATCTACCCTATGACCCAGCAATAGCACTGCTAGGAATTTACCCAAGGGATATAGAAGTGCTGATGCATAGGGGCACTTGTACCCCAATGTTTATAGCAGCACTGTCCACAGTAGCCAAACTATGGAAAGAGCCTAAATGTCCATCAACTGATGAATGCATAAATAAATTGTGGTTTATATACACAATGGAATACTTCTTGGTAATGAGAAAGAATGAAATATGGCCTTTTGTAGCAGTGTGGATGGAACTGGAGAGTGTTATGCTAAGTGAAATAAGGCATACAGAGAAAGACTGATACCACATGTTTTCATTCTTATGTGGATCCTGAGAAACTTAACAGAAGTCCATGGGGGAAGGGAAGGGAAAAAATGTTCAGAGAAGGAGGGAGCGAAAACATAAGAGACTCTTAAAAACTGAGACCAACTGAGGGTTTATGAGGGGTAGAAGGGGGATGGGTTATAGGTATTGAGGAGGGCACTTGTTGGGATGAGCACTGGGTGTTGTATGGAAACCAATTTGACAATAAATTTCATATAAAAAATAAGAAACTCCTACAAATAAGTATATGTAAACAAATGGGAAAATCAGGAGAAATGGACAAATTCCTAAAAACATAAATATACAAAAAATGATTCAGAAAGAAATGGAAAATCTGAACAGTCCAATCACTAGTAATGAAATTGAATCAGTAACCAAAAAACTCCCAAAAAACAAAAGTCCAGGACCAAATGACTTTGCAGATGAATTCTGCCAAAGATTCAGAGTTGATATCTATCCTTTTCAGCCTCTTCCAAAAAAATTGAAGACAAAGGAACACTTCCAAATTTATTCTACAAAGTCATCATTACCCTCTTACCAAACAAGACAAAGATACCACCTAAAAGGAAAATTACAGGCGCATCTGGGTGTCTCGGTTGTCTACTCTTGATGTGACAGTTCATGAGTTCAAGCCCCACATTAGTTTCCACACTAACAGTGAGGAGCCTGCCTGTGATTCTCTCTCTCTTCTCTCTTTCTTCCCCTTCCCTGCTTGCACTCTGTCTAAATAAGTGAACTGAAAACTAAAACAAAGGTAAAATTACAGCCCAATAACCTTGATGAACACAAATGCAAAAATTCTCAACAAAACATTAGCAAACCAAGTTGGACAACATATTCAAAGGCTCATACGCAATTATCTAGTAGACTTTATTCCAAGAATGCAAGGATTATTCAATATCTGAAAGTCAATCACATGATACATCACATTAACAAAGAAAAAAGGATAAAAATCATATGATCATCTCAATAGCTACAGAAAAAATATTTAATAAAATTCAACATCCATTTTATCTGTAGCTTGCTTTGGGTGGTATAAATATTTCAACAATATTTGTTTTTCTAATCTATGAACATGGAATATTATTTCCCTTTCTTTGTGTTTTCTCCAGTTTGTTTCATCAATGTTTTATAGATTTTAGAGTACAGGTCTTTCACCTCTTTGGTTGGGTTTATTCCTAGGTATGTAATTAGTTTTGGTGCAATTATAAACGGGATTGTTTTCTGAATTTCTTTTTCTGCTGCTTAATTAATAGTATATAAAAATGCAACAGATTTATGCCCATTGATTTTGTATTCCGAGACTTTATGGAATTTATTTATCAGATCTAGTCGTTTTTTGGTGAGGCTTTTGGGTTTTCTATATAGGGTATCATCATCTGCAACTAATGAAAGTTTCACTTCTTCCTTACCAATTTGAATGCCCTTTTCTTCTTTTTTGTTGTCTGATTGCTATGGCTAAAATTTCCAGTACTATGTTGAATAAAAATGGTGAGAGTAGACATCCTTGTATTGTTCCTGACCTTATAGGAAAAGCTCACTATATGAATCACTATATGATATACCTGAAACTAATTAAACTGTATGTTAATTATACCAGAATTAAAATAAAGCCTCAAAAAATATTCCTTTTTTATGAGTGAGTATATGTATGTATGTACTGACTATAATATATATATGCTGATAGAACTACACAACTACAGGCAGAGAAGAGGCCACTTTGAGGAAAGTAGGAAATGTAGAGATGTGGTTTAGGAAAGAAATGGGTCATAGCTGCTGTGGAAGGGAGGGAGCCCTGGTTATTGACAAAGGTGAGAATGAGTGGAATGTGTAAGGATAAGTAGAAGGAGAACACTTTCCCCAAAACCATTGATTGGGGAAAGGAGGGGCTGAAATCCATGAGTCTTTGCAACTAGCAAGGCTCAAAGATAGGAGTTTCAGAGGTCCCCAGGCTTGGCTGTGATAGGGACCTGAGGATGCTGCCTTATTCCTAGAGCAGAGGCAAGTAAATAACCCCATGATCTAAGGGACACATAGAAATAGTCTTCCTACTTTTTCAAATGCATCAGTGAAAGGTAGCATTCCCTCTCCAGGGACCAAAACAAAACAAAACAAACACAGTGTGTGTCATTTCTTTCCTGTGCCCCTCAGCACAGTCACAGAGACTTATGCTGAGGACAGCTAACTGGGACACTCTTGTTTAGATTGCTTGCTCTAAATCCCACACCCCTGTGTTCGGGTGCAACTGACCTTCTGTATCAAACCTGCATCAGTCTCAGTGCAATGAGACCCTTTCCCAGAGGGCCAGTGCAGTTTCCTGCTATACCAGGTCCCTGAAGTTTGTAATTTTATTATTTTTTTAATTTTTTTCAACGTTTATTTATTTTTGGGACAGAGAGAGACAGAGCATGAACAGGGGAGGGGCAGAGAGAGAGGGAGACACAGAATCGGAAACAGGCTCCAGGCTCTGAGCCATCAGCCCAGATCGTGACCTGGCTGAAGTCGGACGCTTAACCGACTGCGCCACCCAGGCACCCCTGAAGTTTGTAATTTTAAACGTCAGCAGACCTGGTTAGAGTAGAACTCCAGGTACCCTGTGCTTCTCTAGGCAGACAAATGACCCAGAGACAGAGAATGTGAAATTAGCAATCTGAAAGATGCCTGTGACACCAAAAGGGAAATTATTTGCTTCTCTGGAAGTGCTTCCCTGAGAGCAGCAAGCATGGACTCCCCTCTTTACTTTTTTTATTTTATTTGTTTATTTATTTATTTGTTTATTTTTGGTATGAACAATACAAATTTATTATCTTAGAGGTTTAGAGATCTGATTTCTCAGTGAGCTAAAATCAAGGTGTCCACAGGGCTGTGTTCTCTTTGATGCTCCAGGGGAGAATCTATTTCCTTGTGTCTTTTAGCTTTTAAAGGCTCTTGTCATTCCTTGGCTTATGATGCTCTTCCATCTTATTTATTTATTTTTTAAATATATGAAATTTATTGTCAAATTGGTTTCCATACAACACCCAATGCTCATCCCAAAAGGTGCCCTCCTTCCCACCCCCCATCAGCCCTCAGTTTGTTCTCAGTTTTTAAGCGTCTCTTATGCTTTGGCTCTCACCCACTCTAACCTCTTTTTTTTTTCCTTCCTCTCCCCCATGGGTTCCTGTTAAGTTTCTCAGGGTCCACATAAGAGTGAACACATATAGTATCTGTCTTTCTCTGTATGGCTTATTTCACTTAGCATAACACTTTCCAGTTCCATCCACATTGCTACAAAGGGCCATATTTCATTCTTTCTCATTGCCATGTAGTACTCCATTGTGTATATAAACCACAATTTCTTTTTCCATTCATCAGTTGATGGACATTTAGGCTCTTTCCATAATTTGGCTATTGTTGAGAGTGCTGCTATAAACATTGGGGTACAAGTGCCCCTATGCATCAGTACTCCTGTATCCCTTTGGACTCCCCTCTTTAGGGACAAAGGAGTAGCTTGGCACCATTTCCTTCCCCTGCCCTTCAGCATAAACCAACTTCAGTAAACAGCACAGTGCCAACACTAGCTGCCTAACCCCAAGCCCCCTCTTTCACCAGATCTCACCCACCTGCACTCCACTTGTATTGTTTTTCTAGGGAAAATGTGCTTAATGACCAGTGCAGCTAGTCCCTCCCCCTGAAGACCAGCATGCAACATTTATACTCATCACAGAGTTCAAAAACTCGAATTCTACTGAAATAGCATCAGATTTCTTTTGGCAAGCTAGCAAGAGCACACTGAGGTAAAATGTTCCACACTACAGCCAAGGTCCAAACACTCACCACTGCAGACAAGGAGAAATACTGCAGAGGACTGACCTGAAAGAGAGAACAAAGCAGCAGAGTACATACAGCATATATCAGAGACACTTCCTGAAGTACCAGTTCCTGGACATTATCTGACCTCTTCTTCATAAAGCCATTACTCTCAAGAGCAGGAACCATAATAGATTTTCCTAACACAGAATAAGGTAGGGACATATCAAAGTGCCAGTTATTTTGGGAGCTGATCCCCAAAGAAAGAACAAGAAAAGATCACACCAGGGACATAATCCAAAAAGATATAAGTAATCTGCCTGATCCAGAATTTAAAGCAACAATCGTAAAGATACTAGCTAATCTTGAGAAAAGCATAGAAGACATCAGGGAGACCCTTAAAGTAGAGATAAGAGAACTAAAAATCAATAAGGCCAAAATGGAAAATGTGATAACCAAGTATTGAAACCAAGTGGCTGCAATGACCACAAGGATAATAGCACTCATATCATAAGAGTCCCAGAAGATGAAGACAGAGAAAAAGAGGCAGAATTTTTATTTGGACAAATTGTAGCTAAAATCTTCCCTAATGTTGGGAAGGACACAAACATCAAAATCCAAGAAGCACAGAGAGCTCTCATTAAATTCAACAAAAGCCAAACATTGTCAAGGTATATCATAGTCAAATTCACAAAATATACAAAGAAAGAATCTTGAAATCAACAGGGAAAAAAGTCCTTAACATACAAGGGAAGACAGATCAGTTCCACAGCAAATTTTTTCACAGAAACTTGGCAGGCCAGAAAGGACTAACGGGATATTTTCAACATGCTGAATAAGAAAAAATATGCAGCCAAGACTTCTTTACCCAACAAGGCTGTCATTCAGAAGAGAAGGAAAGATAAAAGAATTCTCAGACATACAAGAACTAAAGGAGTTTATGACCATATAAACAGTCTTGAAAGAAATTTTAAGGGGGACTCATTGAGTGGATTGCAAAAACAAACAAACAGAAGCAGCAAAGGACTACAAAGGACCAGAGAACATAAACAGAAACACCAACTCTACAGGTAACAGAATGGCACTAAATTTGTATCTTTTAATAATCACTCTAAATGTAAATGGACTATATGCTCCAATCAAAATACATAGAGTATCAGGATGGAAAAAATGAGATCTGTCTATATGCTGCCTACAAGAGACTGACTTTAGACCTAAATACACCTGGAGATTGAAAGTGAGGGGATGGAGAACCATCTATCATGCTAATGGACCTCAAAAGAAAGCCAGAGTAGCCATAATTAATCAGACAAACTAGTCTTTAGAAAAAGACTGTAACAAGAGATGAAGAAGGGCATTATATCATAATTAGGGGTCTATCCATCAACAAGAACTAACAGTTGTAAATATTTGTGTCTCCAACTCAGATTACCAAAATATATAAATCAATCAATAACAAACATTAAAAAAAACCTCATTGAAAATAATATGATAATAGTAGGGGTCTTGAACACCCCATTTACAATAATGGACAGATCCTCTAAACAGAAAATCAACAAGGAAACAATGGCTTTGAATAACACAATGGACCAGATGAACTTAACAGATATTTTCAGAACATTTCATCCTAAAGCAGCAGAATACACATTCTTTTTGAGTCCACATGGAACATTGTCCAGAATAGATCACAGACGGGGTCACAAATCAAGCATCAACCAGTACTAAAAGATTGAGATAATACCATGCATATTTTCACTCATCACTCTATGAAACTTGAAGTCAACAACAAGAAAAAAATTGTAAAGCTCTCAAATACATAATGGTTAAAAACATCCTACTAAAGATTTAACGGTTAAGAAGGAAAAGAAAGAAAAAAAAAGAAAAAAAGAAAAAAAAACATGGAAGCAAATAAAACGAAAACATAACAGTTAAAATCCTTTGGAATGCAGCAAAGGCACCTGAGAGGGAAGTATATTGCAATACAGGCCTATATCAGGAGGCTAGAAAGGTCTCAAAATGCACAACCTAACCTTACACCTAAAGGAACTAGAAGAGGAACACCAGAAAAAGTAGAAAAGCATTCCATGTTCATGGATATGAAGAAAAAACTTTGTTAAAATGTGTATACTACTTAAAGCAATCTGCACATTTAATGCAATCCCTATCAAAATACCACCAGCATTTTTTGCAGAGCTAGAACAACCAATCTTAAAATTTGTGTAGAACCACAAAAAGCCCAATATAAAGCAATTCTGAAAAAAATCACAGGATATAAAATCAATGTACATAAATCTGTTGCATTTCTATACACCAAAAATTAAGTAGCAGAAAGAGAAATCAAGGAATCAATCCCATTTACAATTGCACAAAAACCCATAAGGTACTTAAGAATAAACCTAACTAAAGAGGTAAAAGATCTTTACTCTGAAAACTGTTAAACACTTATTAAAGAAATCGAAATTGATACAAAGAAATGGAAAAACATCCCATGCTCATGGATTGGAAGAACAAATATTAAAATTTCTATACTACTCAGGGGCACCTGGGTGGCTCAGTTGATTAAGCATCTGACTCTAGATTTTGGCTCAGACAGTGATCTTGCGGTTCATGGGATTGAGCCCCATGTCAGTCTCTGTGCTAACAACACAAAGCCTGCTTGGGATTATCTCTTCCTCTCTGTCTCTGTCTGCTCCTCCTCTGCTCTCTCTAAACAAACAAACAAACAAACAAACAAACAAACATTAAAAAAAGTCTATACTACCCAATGCAATCTACTCATTTAATGTAATACCTATTAAATACCAACAGTATTTTCCATAGAGCTAGAGCAATCCTAAAATTTGTATGAAACTGCAAAACAAAATATCTGGATAGCCAAAGCAATTGTAAAAAAGAAAAGCAAAGTTGGAGGCATCCAGATTTCAGACTTCAAACTATATTACAAAGCTGTAGTGATCAAGACAGTATGGTACTGGCACAAAACAGACACATAGATAAATGGAATAGAATAGAAAATCCATAAATGGACCCATAACTATATGGTCAACTAATCTTTGACCTAGAAGGAAAGAATATTCAATGAGAAAAAGACAGTCTCTTCTACAAATGGTACTGAGAAAACTGGACAGCAATCTGCAAAACAATGAAACTGAACCACTTTCTTACAACATACTCAAAAATAAATTCAAAATGAATGAAAGACCTAAATTCCTAGAGAAGAACATAGGCAGCACCCTCTTTGACATCAGTCATAGCAACTTCTTACTAGATACATCTCCTGAAGTGGGGATAACAAAAGCAACAATGTACTATTGGGACTTTATCAAGATAAAAAGCTTCTGTCCAGTGAAGGAAAAACTCAACAAAACTAAAAGGCAACCTTTTAAGTTGCCTGAATGGGAGAATATACTTGCAAATGACATATCTGATAACATGTTAGTATCCAAAATCTATAAAGAACTTAATAAACTCAATACCCCAAAACAAATAACCCAATTAAAAATGGGCAGAAGATATGAATAGACATTTTTCCAAAGAAGACATACAGATGCTTAACAGATACATGAAAAAATGCTTAACATCACTGATCATCAGGGAAATACAAATCTAAACCATGATGAGATATCACCTCACACCCGTCAGAATGGCTAAAATTAACACAGGAAGCAGCAGATGTTGTTAAGGATGCAAGAAAGAGGAACCCTCTTACACTACTGGTGGTAAAGCAAGTTGGTGTAGCCACTCTGGAAAACAGTATGGTGGTTCCTCAAAACGTTTAAGATACAACTATCCTACAATCCAGCAATTGTACTACTAGATATTTACCAAAAGGATACAAAAATAGTAATTCAAAGGAACACATGCACCCTGATGTTTAGAGTAGCATTATAAACAATAGCCAAATTATGGAAAGATCCCAAATGTCCCTCGACTGATAAACAGAGAATAAATGGTATTCCATATGCAATGGAATATTATTCAGTCATAAGAAGAATGAAATATTACCATTTGCAATGACATGGATGGAGCTACAGAGTGTTATGCTAAGCAAAATAAGTCAGAGAAAGACAAATACCATATAATTTCACTCATATGTAGAATTTAAGAATTGAAACAGATGAACATGGTGGGTGGGAAAGAGAGGCAAACCACAAGACAGACTCTTAAATACAGAGAACAAACTCTGGGTTGCTGGAAGGAATGTGTGTTGGGGGATGTGTTAAATAGGTGATGAGTATTAAGGAGTACGCTTGTGATGAGCACTGGGTGTTGTATGTTAGTGATGAATCACTAAATTCTACACCTGAAACTAACATAGCACAATATGTTAATTGGCTGGAATTTAAATAAAAACTTGAAATGAAAAAAAAAAAAAAACCACAACAAATCCAGGAAATGAGCACACATTATCCACAATTAAAAACATGTATGGCTGTATCCAAAATCAGGACACTACAACAGTCAAGGATGAACTACAGTTCTGTCCCATGTATTATGCCTGCCTTTTTAGTTCATCGGACTCTGCAAGGTATTATGTCTGATTACCAGAGACCATTCTCAAATATATTATCCTCCAGCCATGGATGCCCTTCTCCCCTATTTTGACGTTGATCCCTAAGAACTTGTGCCACCCTCTCTTGCTTTGAATCTGGTTGGCAAACCCTGTCTATGTTACCAGGTGAGCCAGCCAATGAATTTGCCATTTCTCAACCCCAATAGCTGGAGAATTTCAAGATTAAAATTTTATTATGGACCCATATGACCATAGCAAGCTTCTGGGAAGAGATAGGATGCACACTTGTGATTAAAGTACAGGCAGTATTAAGGTAATAGGAATGAAATGGAGAGTCTCTAAGGGTTATTTTGGGGGTAGTACGTTACTTAATTATGGGCTTATTCCCTTAAGTGCTGTGGCTTAAGAAATGGTTTCAGATGTCAGTCAATTGCTAAACAGCAAAAAGGATGCTAGACACTATGCACACAATGGACTTGTTTTAAGCAAGACCTTTCTAATGAGTAAGATGAATGTGACTCTCCATCTCTCAGTGTTTGACACAACTAACAGGAAAGGCAAAGGTTAATGAAGACTCTGAATAAGATTGGCAAAAAATATGTGTTTTAAGAAGAAAACTACTATATTCTGTGAGCCAATACTCTATTTTTGTATTCCTGCAGTACAGAAAAATACTAAGCAAGACGAATTATGTACAGCTACTCTGGAGTTGGAATATTGAAATCCTATCTAATGTGGAAATTAGTTTATTCAATTTATATCTTCAATTTCTACTGTTTTATCCTGTTTTTGCTATACTTAAATTTCAAGGGATCAGTTTTTTTCTTAATAGTCATAAATTGGAAGTAAAACAAAGTTCCATCATTTGAAAAGTATATAAATAAATTTTCATACAATGATACAATCAAAGCAATAGAAAGAATAAACTACTGAAACACACAAAAACATGGATGAATGTTAAAAATGCAGCATTGTGGAAAATAACCCCAAAGCTAAAAGTTTATATAATTCCATTGATATGAAATTCAAGAATAGGTAATACTATTGATGATGATAGAAGTCAAAATAGTGGTTACCTATGTGGGAGTATTAACTGAGAGGAATATACTAGAAAAATTGCATTTCTCTATCTGGTTGGTGGTTATAAGGATGGACATTTTATGAAAATGTACTGTGGATGTGAAATAATAGAAAAAATATATATTCATATCTGGTCCTACTTTCTGTCACAGAACTCCTAAATCCATTGTACTTTCTTAAGGGATAATATCATTAGGAGCATCTTTTGGTCTAATATTTGACATCTGACTCTTACTTCTGATACAGAGCTCCTAACTCTCCTGGAATTTCCTGGATGACAGTTATATCTTTTGTTCTAGTGAAGTTATCATCAGAAATTTCAATCCATGTTTAGAAGGGTTGAAATTTCAGGGGGCACCTGAGTAGCTCAAGATCGTCTAACTTGATTTCAGTTCAGGTCATGATCCCAGGATCGTGGGATCAAGCCCTGAATTGGGCTCTGTGCTTAGCATGGATCCTACTTAAGATTCTCTTTCTTTCTCCCTCTGCCCCTATCCCCTGCTTGTGCACTCTCTCTCTCTCTCAAAGAAGAAGAGCAACAACAACAACAACAACACCGGTGGAACTTTCAGTCCCATCTCCCTTCTTCTGAGAAAAGGGGAGGGATTGGAGATTGAATTAATTATTATCATACCTATATGGTAATGCTTTCATAAAAATCCCAAAAGTACAGGATTCAGGGCTCTTATCCACTGGTGAACAAATGGAAGTGCTAAGAGAGCGGTGCACTTGAAGAGGGCATGGAAGCTCCCCATCCCTTCCCCCATTCTTTGCTTCAGTGTGTCTCTTATATGGTTGTTTATCTACATCCTTTATGATGTCCTTTGTATTAAACTGGTAAATATAAGTTGCATTTCTTCAGTTCTGTGAGCCACTTTAGAAAATCGTCAAACCCAAGGAGTTTATGGGAATCCTGCTTTATACCTGGTTGGTACAGGGGACAAACTAGGACTTTGGACTGTCATCTCAAGTGGGGGCAGTTTTATGGAACTGAGATCTTGTCTTGTGGTATCTTATACTAATAGAGTCAGATCTGAATTGGATTATAGGACACCCTGCCAATGTCACAGAGAATGCAAAGTACCACTCCCATCTCCCTGAAATGTAGGAAGCAACAGGTGCCAGCAGGGAGAGAAAGCCTGGACACTTATTTGCCTGTGAAAAAATACCAGCAGAATTTAGGTAAGAATTCATCTAGAATAGTTGATGTGAAGGGCAAGACAGAAGTCAGAGATATGGGAGAGGGAGGTTGCAACTTCTTGTTGGTTTTTTTCCTCACAAACCTCACAAGAAAACTTGTGGGGTTCCTAAGAATGCATGTCTCTCCTCCAAGATACAGAATGCAGCCACTGTGGGAGGGCCATTAAACTCTGTCAAGACCCATCTTCCCTAGTCCTCTATGGAACAAAGGCATTTATCTACAAGGAGAAGCACAACAGAAACTGAGGCACTAGGGCACTGGTGAAAACCCATTGCAGCTGAGGGAATGTTACAGAAAACTCCACTAACCCTGGGAAAAGGGCAATAATACACAATGGACCTCAAAATACTCCTGAAGGAGGGGGCAGGGACATTTGTGAAGTCTACATCCCCAAGGTACAAAGACAAAGTCCTTGCCTAGGACTGATGTTTAACCAGAACATCAGCCTCCACCAGCAGACTAACAAGTCACAGTGGAATATTAGTGGGAGAGCTGCAACAGACAAACCAGTGCAAAGGGAAACAAACTCTCCAGCAAACAAGCCCCACCATGGTAATAAAATATGGACAAAGATCATTAAAACCTGTGGTACCATAGCCACAATAAACATCGGATCCTTGAGCACATTCAGCAACTGGGGTGTAGATCAAAAGTGAGCCACTCTGCCATCTAGTGAGCAGCAAGGAGCATCACTCCCACACAACAGCAAACAAAACAAAACAACAGCAACAACAAAACAGCCGCACATTTTTCAAATTCCTGACTTTTATTTTTAACCCATCTGAGAGCTGAGATAGCAGAGCAAATAACTAACACAAAATCTGGGGCAAGACTGCCACCTGCAGGTAAGTAGGAAATATGAACACTTGTTACTTAGGATAGATGCAACTGGAGAGCTTAGCTAGAATGGATAAATTGGTGAACGCTGAGTTTGGGCTGCAGGAACGCTATGAAACCATGGGAACTGCAGAAATAGAGGAAGTCCATACTCTCTTTTTTTTCCATGAATCTTAATGGTTTACCAAAAAAAAAAAGGCAGAAAAAGCCTTAAAGTTTCTATTGTAATGCAGACCTGGGAAAGGGGAATGACAGCTGTTCAGGAGTACTGAGAAAGTTGGCCAGATTCTTCCTCCCCCCATGTCTCTTACGGAGCAAAATTTTAATCAGTACATGGAGTGAGGAGTTATAAACTTTAAAGGAACTGGTAAAAAGTTATTGCAACAAGGAAACAGAGAAATAAAAAAAGATACTGTTCCTGGAGGAGGAACAGAATATGTGCTTGACTCAGAACTACAGTGGAGAATAACAAGAGAGCTGAGAAAAACACACCTTAGAAGGCCAGTGACACAGGGCTTGCCTAAGACTGTGGCCTAATCAGAACATGAGAGAAGGACCCTTCCCCCACCATTGAGCTAACTCTTTAGGTTTTTTTTCTGGAGTGCCCCATTGCCATTAGAGAAAAAACATGAAACAGGGTGAAGACGCCTACACTTTGGTTCCCAAGGGTTTCCTCTGTCCTGCTGGCTATACTCTGCTTTCCCCAATTCATCAATTCTTCCAGCTGAACTCTGCCGGAATCCAGATGCGCCTATACTAGGTAAGCAAGTATTCATGACTTTCTTCTCTCTGCATATGTGGATTTTGGACTAGTTGTTTCCTCTGTCACTGTTGCTTTCTGATTAGTGCAAAAACAGTAATCAATTTGAAGTTCAGCCAGCTGAAGTAGTTACATTAAAATCATACAAAGTAGACTTTAGAATATTATTCTGATAAAAGGGTCAGTTCTTCAAGAAAATGTAACAACTGTAAATGTAGATGTGCTGAATAATAAAGCTTTAAAATATATTTTCAAAATTGAAAGAACTTACACAAGGAATAGGACATCCACTATTATGGTTGTAGGCTTCAATACCCCTCACTCTAGAGTTGAAGGGCATACAATCAGTCAGATACAGAAGAATTGAGCCAACTTGACCTGAAATTTACTGAGCACTCTTCCCAAAAATGGCAACTTATGCATTTTTTAAATTTGATATGGCATATTCACTAAGATAGTCTGTGTATGGATCATGAAGAAAATCCTAACAAAGTGTAAAATAGTAGAAATCATGAAAAAGTAAATCATGATGGAATTAAACTAGAAGTTGATAACAGATATGTGAAGTATCCCAAAATATTTGACAATTAAACTTATTTTTCCCTACAATGGAATATTATTCAATCATAAAAAGGAATGGCGTACTGATACATGCTATAATATGGCATGTATCACCTTAAAACATCATGCTAGGTGAAAGAATCTAGACACAAAAGGCAACATATTGTATGTTTCTATTTTTATTAAGTGTCCAAAATAGACAAATCTATGGAAACAGTAGATAAGTAGTTGCCTGGAACTAGAGGGTAGAGGAATGGGGAGTGACTGTCAATCAGTACACATATTCTTTCAGGGTTATGAAAATGTCCTAGAATTAGATTATAGTGATGGTTACACAACTTTGCAAATATACTAAAAAACATTGAATTGTACACATAAAAAGTAAACAAGTAAACTTAAAAATTGTGACCTAATTTGCAGCGATTAGGTTTATACATCTGCAATCTTTTTAACCAGGCCATAAATTCGTCAAAAGCAAATATAGCCTTGATGCATGAGTCTGGTATATTTTCCTGAACATATTAAGTCAATAAAAATGTCTACTGATGTTGATTGGGAGGTATTATAAGTTTAAACTTAATTCTGTAATTTTCAGAGACATGATTCTACAGAGACACAGTGTTCATTGTTGGGATCTTTGTAGAGGCATAATAAACCATAACTCTTGTCCTTACCTAACTTTTGAACAAACTGAAAAACAAAGGAAAGGAGTGGCAATAAAAGTATCACCTTGAGTACTGTTAAGGGATAATTTGGAGGAAGTGGCTTATTGGAAGAGCCACTAGGCCTGAAAATTGGATCCAAAGACTTGTCCAGGTTACTTGTCTAGGAATAGTAATGTCATACCAAGGTGGTCTAGAGCAACAAATCTTACCTACTTTCTTTGGACAGGTAACTCTCAAGAAAAAATAAGGGTAAGAATGAGCTGAAGATGGAGAATGTATTCTTCCCACATCTTTAATACCAAGTAAGTCACACCACATACCTTAAGAAAGGGGAGCAGTGAGTGATTTGGGAGAGTGCTATGGATACGGTGTCAGAGAAAAGAGAAGAATAGGAATATCAGGAACTTTGCTTAAGACTTCTCTTTTGGTAAAATGACCAATGTAATATGATAGGAAAAAATGAAGTTTGCAGGGAGGTAGAGAAAATGCTGGAAAATTGGTTTAGATCTTTATAAAAGCTGCCCCCCACTTTTTTTTAGTCAGGCTTGGTTCAGAATATAGTGTCCCCCGCATGGTAGTAAGTACAAAGAAACCAAAAAGATGAGTTTAAAAACCTGTGAGTCAAACAGTATTGTTTGCTTTTGAGTATGCCCTAGATCACAAAAGGCCACAGCAACTAGGGTTTAGATAATGGGGTTTGTAATGCTCAAATACAGAATGATCAAGTAGGCCTAACAAGGATATGGTGAAACTGAAAAATTACCTCTAACCTTACAAAACTTTATCAGCTAAAGATATGAGATTATCCCAAATCACTGATCTGGGTAGTGAATTTGTAAAATGACATAAACAAATGAGAATTTAACAATAGCCCTTATTCAATTTTCTTTAATACAAACATTTATAAATTGTTGTCTTATGTAAGTCTCTGGCCCTATCAGGTGTTTCATTATTCATTTATCTTGAGTATTTGAGATTCTTTGAAATGTAGCCACTGTAGCAGTTTTTTGAAAAAAAAAAAAAAGTTAGGGGTACCTGGGTGACTCCATCAGTTAAGTATCTGACTTTGGCTCAGGTCATGATCTCACAGTTCATGAGTTTGAGCCCCACATCAGACTCTGCACTACCAGTGCAGAGCTTGCTTGGGATTCTCTCTCTGCCTCTCTCTGTCCCTCCCCAACTTGTGCTCTCATTCCCTAAACAAACAAACAAACAAACAAACTTAAAAAAATTAAAACAATTTTGGAGTTTTTATTTTAATTTGAGTTAGTTAACAGTGTTATATTAGTTTCATGTGGGTAATATAGTGATTCGGAACACTTCCATATACCACCCTATTTTCATCATGGCAAGTGCCCTCCTTAATCCCCATCACATATTTACCTATCTCTCCCATCCCTGTCCCCTCTGGTGACCATCAGTTTGTTTTCTATCATTAAGAATCCATTTCTTCTTTTTTCCATTTTTTTTTCTAGTTTTTATTTAAACTCCAGTTGACATTAATTAACTAATACTTGTTTCAGGAGTAGAATTTAGTGATTCATCACATACATATAACACCCAGTGCTCATCACAAGTACCCTCTTTAATACTCTTCACTGATTTAAACCATCCCCCTGACAACCTCCCCTCCAGCAACCCTCAGTTTGTTCTCTATAGTTAAGAATCTATCTTCTGGTTTGTCTCTTTCTTTCTCCCTATGTTTGTTTGTTTCATTTTTTAAGTTCCACATATGAGTGAAATCAAATGCTACTTGTCTTTCTCTGGCTGACTTATGTGTGTACCAGTTACTATTTCAAATGGTGTTTCAGATGGAAACACCATCTGTATGTCCATATGCTGTTTACCTTGCCTTTTCTGCAAAGGTAGCCACAACATCTCTGGGATCTCCCTGACTCATCATGCCTGCTGACCTTTAGAACTCCAGGGTTTAAGCCCCACTGGTTGCAATAACTCACACAGTTTGGCCACTCTCACTTTCCAAGCCAATTATAATGGGGATTCCTTTTCCCTGTGCACTCTCCTGTGTGTTAATCTGTTTCTTGCCATTATTTTTGACAATAGCTCCCTTGCCACCACAGTAGCCATGATCTGTTTCTCTCCCAAGCCACATCTCCTCACTTCCTACCTTCTTCAACATGGCCTCTTCTCTACTTTTAGCTATGGGGTTTGTTCTGCCAGTATTCAGGTCTATTTCTGGGGTATTTAGGATTATTTGACAGTTATCTAGCTGTATTTGTAGGATGAGATGAACCTACTCCACTGCCATCTTCCTAAGTCCTGTCACTATAGTAGTTTCCTGGGATAGAATAGGGACCAAAATGATGGTCTCTCATGGCATTTATATTCTAGAGGAAAAGCTGATCATTAAATGCTCACCTTAATAAATATATAATAATAATATATATAAATATATAACACTTTAGGTATTAGGAAGGAAATAAGGAGATGTTAGAGAGAATAATTTAGAATTCAGTTCAAAGAATATTTCTTTGAAGAAGTGATATTTAAAGAATGAATAGATGGATGATTAGCCTAGTGTAAATGTCATTTTAATTATATCCATTCTAGTAGGTGAATGGTGGTATCTCACTGTGTTTTTAAATTACATTTCTTTGATGAATAATGATCTTGAACATTTTTCATGTTTTTTTTTTTTTTGGCATTCCTTTATCTTCTTTTGTGAATGTCTTTTTGTCATTTTATTTTCATTGAGATGTTTATCTTTTTATTGCATTGTAAGAATTCTTAAATATTTTGGAAACACTTCTTTTCTTTTTCAGATACATATTTTACAAAAAAAGATTTCTCCATAAGCTATGGTTTGAATGTTTGCATCTCTTCAAATTTATATGTTAAAATCCTACCCCCCAAAGATGATAGTGTTAGGAAGTGGGACCTTTGGGGATTCCACCCTCATGACTGAGACTAGTATCTTATAAGAGAGTCTCCAGAAAGTTTCCATAGCCCCTTCTACCATGTGAAGATACAGTGAGAAGGCACCAGTTATGAACCAAGAAGCAAGATGTCACCAAAACATTACCATGCTGGCACCTTGATCTTGGACTTACCAGCCTCCAGAACTGTGACCAATAAGTTTATGTTGTTTATAAGGTACCCAGTGTGTGATGTTTTAGTATAGCAGCTTAAACAAATAAGGTATAATCTGTGTTTTACATTTCTATTTTCTAAATAGTATCTTTTGAAGAATATGTTTTAATTTCTAAAAAGTCAAATTTATCTTTTTTTTTTCTTTTCTGGCTAGTGTTTCTTGTATTCTAATAAATTTTTGTCTATTACAGTACTGAAAATATTTTCTTTTATGTTATTTTCCAGAACCTTACAGTTTTAGTTCTTATATTTAGGTCTATGATCCATTTTAAGATGATTTTTCTGTATTATGTGAGGGATTGAGATCATTTGTTTACCATATGTATAATCCATTTGTTCTAGCACCATTTGTTAAAAATACAATTATTTCCCTTGTACCTTGGGTAACTTTATTAAAAATCAATTGATAATATATACGTGGGTCTATTTCTGGGCTAGTCTCTTTCATGTATCTATATGTCTGTCTTTACACCAATACCATACTGTCTTGACTATTCTAGTTTAAGAAGAGTAAGCCCTGAAATCAAGTAGTTTAAGTCCTCCACCTTTATTATGTATTTTTTCAAAATTATTTTATCTATGAATTTTTATATAAATTTCGGGATCATCTTGTCAATCTCTATTAAAAGCCTGTGTTAAGAGCTCAAATGTCCATTGATGGATGAATGGATAAAGAAGATGTGGTATATATACACAATGGAGTATTACTCAGCAATCAAAAAGAATGAAATCTTGCCATTTGCAACTACTTGGATGGAACTGGAGGGTATTATGCTATGTGAAATTAGTCAGTCAGAAAGACAAAAATAATATGACCTCACTCATATGAGGACTTTAAAAGACAAAACAGATGAACATAAGGGGAGGGAAACAAAAATAATATAAAAACAGTGAGGGGGACAAAACAGAAGAGACTCATAAATATGGAGAACAAACTGAGGGTTACTGGAGGGGTTGTGGGAGGGAGGATGGACTAAATGGGTAAGGGGCACTAAGGAATCTACTCCTGAAATCATTGTTCACTATATGGTAACTAATTTGAATGTAAATTAAAAAAAAATTAAAAAAAATAAAAAAAATAATAAATAAGTGAATAAAAATAAAAAAATAAAATGTTAAAAAAAAAGCCTGTAGAGGCGCCTGGGTGGCGCAGTCGGTTAAGCGTCCGACTTCAGCCAGGTCACGATCTGGCGGTCTGTGGGTTCGAGCCCCGCGTCCGGCTCTGTGCTGACCGCTCAGAGCCTGGAGCCTGTTTCCGATTCTGTGTCTCCCTCTCTCTCTGCCCCTCCCCCGTTCATGCTCTGTCTCTCTCTGTCCCAAAAATAAATAAACGTTGAAAAAAAAATTAAAAAAAAAAAAAAAGCCTGTAGACGTTTTGATTGGAATTGCATTGAATCAAACTGGATAACATTAGCATTAAGATACCCATCTTCAATTGACAAACTTCTTCATCTATCTTTAATTTCTTTTGGCAATCTTTTGTGGTTTGAGTGCACTGGTCTTGTGAATATATTGATAAATTTATCTCTAAATATTTACCTTTAATGGTAATGCAAAAATTAATATTATTTTCAATTTTTCCAATGCTAATATGTATAAATACAATTGATTTTTGTAGTTTGACCTTCTACCTTATAATATTGCTAAATTTATTATTTCCATCAATAAGGATAGCTTTACTTCTTCAATTCAAAATTGTATTTTTCTTTCTTGTCTCATTGCTTTGGCTAGAACCTCCAGTACAATGTTCAACAGAAGTGAAAACAGATATCCTTGCTTTCTGATCTCAGGGGGGAAGATCCCCAATCTTTCACCCTGAAGTATAAAGTTAGTTGTAGATTTGTTATAAATGCATTTCACAGGTTGAGAAAATATTCTTCTATTCCCAGTTTGTTAAAATTCTTCTACTCCTAGTATCAATGCCTAGGAGGTATTATTATATCAATACCTAGTAGGTATTAAATCTTGTCAATTTTTATTCTGACAAATTATTTACTGAGAAAATCTTATCAGTTTAGCCATTTATTCTGTAAATATGGTGAGCTACACTGGTGACTTTCAAATGACAAATCAACCTTGCATCATTGGGTAAGTCCTCTTTGGTCATGATGGATTATCTATCTTATATATTGCTGGGTTTCATTTGTTAATATTTCATGAAGGGATACTGGTCTGTATCTCATTTCTTTATTCTGATTCTTGTAATAGGGTAATGCTGGACTCATACAATATATTGGGAAGTGCTTCCTCCTCCTCCTGTATTCTCTGAGTTTGTGTAGGATTGGTACTTCTTCCTTACATTCACAGAATTCAACAATGAAACCATCTGGTCCTGGAATTTTTTTGTAAGAAGGCCTAAATTGATATTCTTTAATATAGATGTATTTATATTATATATTTATGCTTGAGTCTTTAAAATTTGCATCATTTAAGTTACTAAAAAAACTTTTTAATTTACTAAAAAGTGTTTCATAAAACTTACCTATTCTTTTTATGTCAGTAGGGTCTATAGTGATATTCTCTTTTATTTGTCACATTTGTGATTTGTGTCTCTCTTCTCATTCTCTTTCTCTCTCCCTCCCTCTCTGTCTCTCTTTCTCTCTCTCCCCATCAGCCTAACTAGAATTTTGTTAATTTTATCGGTCTTTTCAGCAACAATGATGTTTAGTTTTATCAATATTTTATATTACTTTTGTTTTCTATTAATTGATTTTTGCTTTTATCTTTATCACTTCTGTTATTCTATGTTCTTTAGGTTTGACTCACAGTCTTTTTTTTTTAGATTTTTGAGGGCAAATTGTAGATAATTGATTTTAGACATTATTTCTTCTAAAGCTATACACTTCCCTTTTGTCCTATTTTACCTGGGCCCCAAAATGTTTATATGTTGTGCTAATTATTCAATGCAAAATATTTTCTACTTCTGCTTTAAATTTCCTGTTTGACCCATTGGTTGCTAAGAATTATGTCATTTAATTTGTCATAAATTAATATGTCATTAATATGTCATAAAGTACCTCAAGATTTTTTAGAGATCCTTTTATTATTGATTTATAATTTTGTTTTACTGAATCAAGAGAATACTTTATATATTTTCAAGCCTAGTAAATTTGTTGAGACTCATTCTATGGACCAATATATGATTTAACTTGGTAAATATTTTATGTATACTTGAAAGCAATATATATTTTGTCATTGTTAGCTATGATCTTCTATAAATGCCATTTAAGTCAAATTGGTTGATAGTGTTGTTGAAGTTTTTTTCTGTTTTTAATCATTTTCTGTCTAGCAGTTCTATCAATTACTGAGAAAGAAGTATTGAAATTTAAATTATAATGAAAATTTGTCTTTTTCTCCTTTCATTTATGCCACTTTTCTTCCATAATTTTTAAAGCTCTGTTATTAGGCACTTTCAGCTTAGATCTTCCAAAAAGCAAACATTGAGCCATGAATAAAAATACAGAAAATGTTTTGGTGGAAATGCTTGTGACAGATATAGGGGAAAACACATGAAAAATCATGGAAAGCCTTCAGACCATGAGGCAGATATGATGAATATAATGGTGAGAGGGAAGGAAAGGATACTGGGTAGAAAAAGTCTTGGGCAGCTGTGTAGTAACACCAAAAGTTCAAACAGACAGTTGAGAAAATTCTTAACCTAAGACCTCCTAATGGAGAATCCCATATCCCATAGGAATTAGTTTATCTTAATTTCTTTGCCATGCTCAGACATTGGCTTGGAGCAGCCTCAGAAAACATGTAAGCAGGGAGGTGGGTCCAAGGGCCTAGAGTAAATATATGGAGCATTTTCTTCTGGTGTTATCTCTTGCCTGCTAATTCCAGCATCTCTGTCATTTCTGAGTTTAGTTCTATTGATTTATTTTTGTTTGTGTGTTTATAGGTTATGCTTCCTGGTTTTTTGCAGTTCTAGTAATTTCTGATTGGATATTAAGTATTGTGATTGTCACATTGTTGAATGCCTGAATTTTGTTATTCTTTAAAAAGTGTTAATATTGGTTGCTGGAGTCCAGTTCCAGCAGGCCCAGGGGTTCCTGAAGTATGAATGGCATTGGCGAGAAAGTGAAAATAAAATAAAGCAAAAATAAAAATGGACACAGACAACAGCAGTGTGTTGAACTGCTGCTTTATTGTGGCAAACATGGCATTATATATTTGTTAGCAATTTTCTTGTAGCATGCGTCACCTATGTTTTCTGGCATTATCTAATTCTAAAAATGTTCATATGTGTAATCACCCTTTAAGGAATAACATGGTTATTTTCTCATAATGTTCCTTCCTGCCCTTTGCTTATTACTTTCTTACATTATTTTCATTATTTCTCTATGTTTATCTATAATCTATAAAGCATTTGCTTTGCTGTTTTCATGAAAGGTCATCTATCTCTCAACACCCCAAGTGGAACAGTTACAGGGACATGGCCTCTTAGTTGTTTCCCTGAACCATTTGTGGTTTGAGGAACAAAAGTGTTCCCCTCTGTCCAAGGTGCCAGGAGGGGGCCAAGAGGGTCTTAGGAACCCACGCCTTATACATTCTCAGAGAGACAATGCACCTAGGAACTAATGAACCATTCTGTACTTTAACTGACTGGGTTCAATCATCATCTGGAATGCCTCCTGGGGGCCAAGTGGGCCTAGGGGTTGGAGTAACTTGTGCCCATAGATACACTCCTTTGTTGTTGCCAGAGTGGGGCTTTCAAATCCATTTATTCCTTCCTTGGCTAGGAAATGTATGGGGCTATCCTTCCTTTAGGTAGAGGAGTCTTTATAGGGGGTGGCAAGGGCTAAATGTAGGGCCGCACAATTTCCTTGTGGAACCTTATTTTCTTTCCCCAGTGGTTCTTTTCCCAGGGGTCCTGTTGAGGACAATTCCCCAACAGATGATTCCCCAGGTACTTCTATTAAGGCCAAATTACATAAAAGCAGGCGTACAAGGAGATTCACTGTCAGTGGACTGCCCTGCAGTCAGGCCCTGCCATCAGGCTGGTCGGATAGCTCAGCTTCCAGCAATTGGTTTTGACATTTCTTGTTTATCAGTTTGATCTTTTGATGGCTTGTTTTATGGTTTTGTTGAATAAGCCATTTACTCTAGGACTGATTTGGCTTTACTACCAAGGCATGACCTTTCTGGGGCTCTACAGAATGCCTTTGGTATTCAATAAGGACTTATCGCTCTGACTCGTGGGAATTCAAACATCTTCCAGCCCCATGTAAAGTCTGGAAATTATTTAGAGTTTTCTGATAGTCGTTCTTTGCCCAATATCATGACATATATAGATCACCACTCACCAAAGACTCAGGTGAGCCCCATGCAGGTTTTCTCGCTCTTTTTTTTATGTGACTCTCTCCTCTATGGTTCTATGCTTTGAAAATTCCAGGTGTCCTGAAGGTTCCCGTTGCCTCTGAAATCCAGTCATTATCTCCTTAATCCAGCATGACCATCTTGATCAGCTTGGGTTTCCTCTCCTGCACTGCCATCTGGAAAATTCCTGTAGGTAAAAAGTTGGGACATAGGATTCACCTCATTTTTTTCTTTTCTATCTGGAATTATAATCTTACGCTGCCTCATTACCAATGTCTGAAAACAGTTCCGTCATCTATTTTTTTTTCACTGTCCTCACTGTTTACCATAGGACAGTAAGTTCAGTGCCCAAAACTCTGCCATGACCTGAGAAAGAAATTCCACTGAAGGATTTTAACAAGAGAGTAACATGATGTCATATGTCACAGGTCTTCATCCTCAGGAATTTACACATCAGTGGCAGGAACAGATATTAGCACAGTTAAATGATACTACATTAAATGAAAAATAAATGTACAAACAATTCATTTTGGAAGCTGTTAAACCATCCATGTACTATCTTGTTCCTTAATTGCCTTTGTATGACAGGCTTATCAATCCTGCTAGATTGTAGGCTTTTTTTTGTCTTTCTCCCCCTCAGTCTTTAAAATCAGTACTAAATACATCCCAGGGAACTCAATAGAGACCCACCAGTAGATGGATTGTGCTCAGCTCAAGGAGCCAGTTGTATAATCTAGTGCTATAAAAGGAGTCTGGTTTCTCCCTGATACTTGAGCGGATGATCCTTACCTTGGAACACTAACAACATTGGAAGCAATAATAGACACTGCAAAAGAAGCTCTTCAAAGCCCTGATGAGAAAGCCATCTCAGAGTACCATCTGTTAAGTGAAGAATGAGTACTGCTAACACAGAGTGAACAATTGAATTTTCATCTGTCATATTCTGAATTAGAAAATAGTAAAATAGCCATTTATTACTTTTTAATTATATATATCACCACATAGTTCATACTGTAACATCCAGTACTAAAGTGCTCTGATTGAAATGAAAACATTTCACTTGTAAGTGCTCTTTCAGGCAAAGTGGCCCAGACAAAATGATCCCCCTCTTTCAATCCCAGTAATTCATAATATCTTAAAGGCATTTCCTCATGATATCATTGCATTCATTATCCCATCTGTTTTTGTTATCAGCTCTGTAATTTAGCTAAGCCAGAGTGGTTACTTCTGTCTAATCTCAATCGAGACACTCCAACTTCAGCAAAATTAAAAGACGAATTTAACCATAATTATAGCTCATAAACAGAGATCTTGGCTCTTACTTTTCCTTATATTGGAGATAAACATAATAAATGTCCAATATGGATTGACTGGATAATAGGTTGGTAACTGATTCAGTGGCACATGGTAAATTATAAATAGCCAAAATATCTGTTTCTCAGTTTAAATTTCAAAAATCTAATAAAAACTGCTTAAATTTTTCCCACAACAGAAATTTTTGTACCAAAACTAGATTATACAGGGGTATGCTAAAAAACAAAGATGAAATGGTGTTTTAATGTTTCTCCCTTTCTTACCTCCATTGGAACAGAAATCAAAACGGAAATAGGATTTAAGGGGATAGAGACAGAGAGATAGAGAGAAAAGTATATGGTTTCTCTCTTCTCACTCTTGGCCCACTTGTTCACAAAGGTGGGAGAGAAAGTAAGAGACTCTCTCTTATACCCTAAATAGACAGGCAGTGGGGCTCTGCTTAGAAAAAAACAGGTTTTTAAAGCTCTTCTGTCCCTAGGTGGCTAGTGTGGAATTTGCACCCATGCAACTTGCTGTAGTCATTTCCATATGAAGCTTGTAGGAGGATCTTAGCTTCCAGAATTTCTGTTCAAGATAGCGGTCTTAGCCCTTCTATCTGTCCATGGAGCTTCCCCCATTCATTCCTCCAAACCCTAGATCTTCAGCCCTGATGGAAGACTCTAATAAATTATTAAAGAAAATTTATCTCTGGTCATAATTTTGTTCCTAGTTTATGCTTTACAATTCTAGCTAATTCTCCTCTCTGCTTAGTGGTAAACATATTGAAAAAAAAAATAGCTCTGATTCTTCATTCCTTCTAAAAGAGACAGAGCTTATAGCTTATTCTCTGTTCCTTGAATCTGAGATGACCTTAAAACTTGCTTTAGCTAATAGAACACTGGGGAAATGACACTGTGCCATTTCCAAGCCTATGTCTCAAGAGGTCTTACATGTTTCCTCTTTCTTGCTATTGAACCCATAACTCCACAATAAAAGCATGCCTGAGCTAGTCTGCTGGAGGAATATGAAAGACACCCCAGAGAGCTAAGACATCCCAGTTATCCCAAATAAAGCCAACCTAGATCAGCTACCTAAAGAGTACACAGTTGACCTCAGATTTATAAGCAAGCTTAAAAGATCAGAGCTACGTATATGACCCACAGACTCATGAACAATAATAAATGCTTGTTGTTTTAAGCTGCTGTGTTTTACAGTTGCTTGTTACACATATCCTTAATTATAGCAACAGGTAGCTAATATACTGTCATCATATGTATTTAGAAATTCACTTATAATGATATATATATATAATAATTATATATTTATTACATGTATCACATACAATATAAGTAATTTCCTAATTGGTCATATCCACACACAAGATTTATATTAATAATTATTATAAATATATATACATATATATGTATATATACATATATGTGTGTGTATATATATATATACATATGTGTGTGTGTATATATACATATATATACACATACATATATATATATATATACATATACATATATATATATATATAATAGTTGGGAAAAACACCCTGATTAAAGATGGAACATACCACAAATATGCATTGGGTAAAACCATGGGCTCTTTAGTGAATTGAGGATTATCCACAAACATCCTTTTCTTCAGCTTTCCTGAATATGTCATGTGGACATTCATTTATTCAGCAGATATTTATGAAGCACCTACTACATGTTGATCCATAAGTAAGGCACCACAAAGAGTCTGTTCTGAATTCTGCTGAGGAGGTTTCACAGCCAGAATCTATGACCTTATGAGAAGTAGAGTCGGTTCAGGAATGCCAAACTACCTAGACTTCTGAACATGCTTGGGAATGTTGAGGCAGGAGACATAGAGGAAGCTCACACTCTGTCACAAGGCATTAATTAGTTATGCTCTTCCTTAGCTGAGTCATCTCAGCAAATCATGAAGTTAGTAAAATAAATGTATACTATTATAAAAGCAGAAGCCAATACTATTAAATAACAATGAACAAGCAAACAGAGGCTTTAGATCACAGAAGAGACTTAAATTATCTTGGCATCTCACCCTTCAAGGAAACTAATGTTAAAAAGTGCTTACAATACTTTTCTGAAAAGTTAGTTTTTCCTTGCTCTGCTGAGTGGCTAACACTCACTTTGCTGGAAAGTTAGTTTTTCCTTGCTCTGCTGAGTAGCTAAAACTCACTACAGACTCTAGTTCCGTAGTAGATTGAAGCACTCTGGGTCTGGCAGTTTGAGAGGGAGTGTGCTTTCTTGAAAGTCCATTAGCAGAAGTGAGTGTTATTCTTGCCAAATGATGGGACAATTTACCCTTAAGACCCAGAATTGGGTGAATATCACAATTTTGAGGCAAGGAAAAAATATGAACCCTTTCCTCTAGTTAAAAACATGAAGGGTTTCTGTAAGAACTAATAAAATGTTTAATGTGTGTCTGCTTATAGGAAAGAGGCTCCTTCTAATTGGAAAACAAGTAGTGAAATTCTTAATTCAAAAGAATTTAAGAACATCCCTGGAGTCAAGAAATTTTCTCTAAAGAGCCACATCTACTTCACTATCTCTAAAAATATCTAAGGGATAGTATCCATCCCACAACCATTCTAAAGAGATCAAAGTTAACTTTGAGGCACTAAAACCAGGAATGTACCAATCATACCTTTTAATCCATCTTTGCAAAGAGAAGCTTGGAAGATAGGTCTACAGAACTTACCTGACTAGCTGCCATACAACCTGTCCACCCCAAGGAAAGAGCACATTCTATGATTCACTCAATATAAATGTGGGGTCACTGGGAGTTACCTTTGAGGGAAGACAAGATTCTGGTTGTAACATACTGGTTTGGAAATTAGAATAACCAATCTCATGAATCAATCTACTTTCACTTTGTGTTTAAGGCACTAGGCATGGCCCAAAATTGGATCTATATGTGCCAGACACTTTAAAAGCATTATCTAATTTAATCTTCTCAGAAATCCTATGAGATAGGTCTAAATTTTTGCCTATTTTCAAATATTAAAAATAAGAACTTGGGGATATTAGGGGCTTGTCTAAAGCCACATAGTAAGCAATTAGTCAAGCTAGTCCTCATGTCTTTTTTCATGCCAGCCTGGAGTCCTGACCACTCTGTTGAATTGTTTTCTTCATATCACCTGATGTCTAGCTTTTTAAGCCCTAACCCTACTACATTTCCCTATGCTTGCATTTCCTTTCCGCATGCACATGGGCCTTGCTACTTCTGTCTGAACAGATATTACTTTCTTACCTGTGGGGTTTTTTTTGTTTTTGTTTTTGTTTTTTGCTCATGCAAATCTCTCCATCCTTCACTCCACTGCTCTCTGTTATCTTACCCACTTCCCGTCACCCTGTTTATATTCCATCTGTATCATGGAACCAGTTCTAGTCCTTTTTCTACTATTGGTTCCCATAGTAGTTGGACTGTTCCAGCTTGAGATCAAGCAGAACACAATTACTGTAGAGTACATAGGGCTTTGATATTCTGTTTACCTTAATATATCATTAACTCTTGAGGTCAAGATCCACGTTTAATTTTATTATGGTCTTCTCAGTGCAGTGTCATGTACATAAGAAGTACTGAAGAAATGTCTTTTGAATAGAAAGAAAAGACATGAGATTCAGCTCCACAGCTATCTAAGATTCCTTCACTCTTGCACCTCATCTAACTTGTTCACTGTGATATTTTCAGAGCCCAACACAGTTCTTAGTATATAATAGATGATTGCCAAATGTTTTTGGAATAAATGAATCAATGAATAAATAAGTCTAATTATCCTGAAAGAATACAAACAAACAAGGTACCACGGTTCTGTAATTAGAAATACAGAGTCACACCAGTCTAAGCTCAGCCTTGGCCTTGCCTTTTATTACTTTGAGACACTGACCTTTCAAAGTCTCTTTATTCTGGGGTGCCTGAGTGGCTCAGTCAGTTGAGCGGCCGACTTTGGCATAGGTCATGATTTCGCGGTCCGTGAGTTCGAGCCCCGCGTCGGGCTCTGTGCTGACAGCTCAGAGCCTGAAGCCTGTTTCAGATTCTGTGTCTCCCTCTCTCTGACCCTCCCCCGTTCATGCTCTGTCTCTCTCTGTCTCAAAAATAAATAAAAGTTAAAAAAAAATAAAAAAAAAGTCTCTTTATTCTTTATCTGGTGATAATAGTGGTAGCTACATGGCTGAGACAGTGGTGCTCATTGTATTTTATTTTATTTTTTTACAGTGGTGCTCATTAACTGGCTCACATGCTTCCCTCCATTTCCCAATCTCCTTTGCATTTTGTCTTGGCCAGATGACTGTTTTAGTTTATGAGGGGAGTTAAAATATGCCAATTCTGGTCTGAAGCAGATAAGAAAAAATGTGAGTTCTCCACACTTTGTTTTCAACAAAGTGTTTCTTTGTTTCTTTGTTTACAAGTTCTTGAATCCTAGAGATAAAGAGGAGTGTCAAGATGGGAACAGCCTGGATCACTTTATCATTGTTTTAGTGTAATCACAAAAGAAACTATAACAGATTATGATATGAGCAGCTTTGCTTTTCTAAGATTGCTTTGGCTATTTAGGGTCTTTTCCATACAAATTCTAGAATTGTTTTTCTAGTTCTGTAAAAAATACTGTTGGTATTTTGATAAGAATTGCATTGAATGTGTAGATAACTTTGGGTACTATAGACATTTTACAATATTTGTTCTTCTAATCCATAAGCATGGAATGTCTTTCCATTTTTGTTTGTGTAATCTTGAATTTCTTTCATCAGTGTTTTATGGTTTTTGGAGTACAGGTCTTTCACATCTTTGGTTAGGTTAATTCCTAGATATGTTATTATTTTGGGTACAATTATAAATGGGATTGTCTTAGAATAAGTGCATTTTTAAAAAAACAGAATAGAATAAACAGGTGGAAATCACTCTGCAAGAGAAGGAAAAACCATAAGGCATTGCTTTGTTAGGAAGCCATGTGCAGGCCCCTCAAAGGAAGCAGCATTTATAAATGATTTCTTGGAAAAGCTTTTCTTGCCTTTGAAGTCTTTCCTCTAAAAGAAGCTAAGTATTTATCTTGATATCTTAAGAGAGGGATAACAAAAAGCCAGGTCACTAACAGGAGGTATCCTGAGTTTATATTTATATGGTTCAAGTCTGGAAAGTCAACTTCAGAAGCTGGTTTAGTGATAAATCATCCACACACATGTTCCTATCTCCAAATATCATCTTTTATTAATGAAGGGCAGTGCCTTCAACTCAGAATTTTATTATGGAAAAAGACACAGTTTTTTTTAAAAAAGGTTTGCCTCAGAATATTTCTGAGATACCAGCTCATTTGCAGAAAATAAGTACTAAACTACATAACCCAAGGCTTAGAAAGACATTAGACAACAATCCTTGAATGAATTGGCTTCCTTTGTCTTTTCTCTTTGACCCTTCAGGTTGGATCTCTAGAGAATGGTGACTAAGATTGATGACTGGACGGAATAAAAGGCCAGATAAATGCAAGAAAAGGGTGGTGTGAGAAAATATGATGGCATTGATGAAGGGATCTAGTTAAATGGAGTCTAGGTTTTGGTTTTACCCCCTGGAAAATGAACTGGACCTTCATTGGCTGCAAAGTCTTTCTTGAAGACATTTTTTTGTTTCCTGTGTCTAGTATATAGTTGACCTAGAACATAGTGGGTGCCCAGAAATTGTTGGTTGAGTGAATAAATGAATCAATGAGGTATTCCTGGGGAGTCATCCATAAATCAGACTGTCATGAAGCTAATCACATTTTTACACAGTAACAATGCCTTTATTTGGAAATTCATCCTTCCTAAGGGCTCAGCATCCAATAACTCAGAGCTATAACCAAACTATCTTAAACACAAATATTCAATAGCTGCAACTCTCTATGGCCATCTGAAACAATTCTCTCATGCCCAAGTCCCATAAAACAGGCATTAGCTATATCAGTAATCTTAATTATACAAAGGGACCTATAGTGGTAAGTACACATGCAACCATTCTGCACTGTAAATGCAACTGGCATGGCGGCCCCAGTATAAGATTAACAAACACGGAATCATATTTTTACCTTCTGGGAGAGCAGAAAGGTTGCAGGGGCGGATTTAGATCACTAAAGTATCTTAAAGATTCTTTGTAAGGAGAGGTGTTTAAAATTTACACCCATGCCACACCACACAAGTCCCAATTATTATCATTTCTTGCTGAAAAATTGTACTATCCCCTGACTGGTTTGGAACTTCACATCTTCTCCCCTCCAATTCATTTCCACATAGATCAGCAATGATCTTTAAAGAATGCTAATCTAATCTTAATCATGGCTTGCTTAAAATGCCTCTCCTTTCTGTTAACAGACTCTCCAAACTCCTTATCATGGCCTTTGAAGTCCAGTATAATGTGAGTTCTTAGTGTTGCCTTCCTCATCTGGCATCACTCTCCTCCCTCACACTCTCCAGGTTCTAAATAAATGTGTTCTTATTTCACTCCTCACACACACATCTGTCACTTTTTCCTCACTCTTTACCCTGCCTGAAATTTACTTCCTTGTTTCTTGCCAGTTCCTAGTCACCTTCAGATTCCCAGTCAAACACACATTTCCAGATACCCAGGACAAATCAGGTTCCTCTCTTATCTATACGCTCTGTACTCTTAATCTCAGAGCCAATAGCATTGCTGGGATTAAATAGCATATTTTATTTATATATATTTTTAAATATATAATTTATTGTCAAATTGGTTTGCATACAACAACCAGTGCTTATCCCAACAGGTGCCCTCCTCAATGCCCATCACCCACTTTCCCATCTCCCCCAACCCTCACCAACCCTCAGTTTGTTCTCAGTATTTAAGAATCTCTTATGGTTTGCCTTCTTCCCTCTATGTAACTTTTTCCCCCCTTCTCCTCCCCCATGGACTTCTGTTAAGTGAAAACATATGGTATCTGTCTTTCTCTGCCTTACTTATTTAACTTACTATAGTACTCTCCAGTTCCATCCACGTTGCTGCAAATGGCCAGATTTCATTCTTCCTCATTGCCAAGTAGTATTCCATTGTGTATATAAACCACAACTTCTTTATCCATTCGTTGGTTAATGGACATTTAGGTTCTTTCCATAATTTGGCTATTGTTGAAAGTGTTGCTATAAACATTGGGGTACAGGTGCCCCTATGTATGAGCACTCCCGTATACCTTGGGTAAATTCCTAGCAGTGCTATTTCTGGGTCATAGGGTAGTTCTATTTTTAATTTTTTGAGGAACCTCCACACTGCTTTCCAGAGCGGCTGCACCAGTTTGCATTCCCACAAACAGTAGAAGAGGGTTCACGTTTCTCCACATCCTCCTCCAGCATCTGCAGTCTCCTGATTTGTTCATTTTAGCCACTCTGACAAGTATGTGGTGACATCTCAGTGTGGCTTTGATTAGTATTTCCCTGATGAGTGGTGATGTTGAGCATCTTTTCATGTGCATGTTGTCCATCTGTATGTCTTCTTTGGAAAAGTGTCTATTCATGTCTTCTGCCCATTTCTTGGCTGGATTTTTTTGGGGGTGTGTGTGTGGAGTTTGGTGAGTTCTTTATAGATTTTGGGTACTAGCCCTTTATCTGGTATGTCATTTGCAAATATCTTTTCCCATTGCATCAGTTTCCTTTTATTTTTGTTGATTGCTTCTTTTTCAGTGCAGAAGCTTTTTATCTTGATGAGGTCCAAATAGTTCATTTTTGCTT
>NW_024412421.1:275190-277598 GCF_014898765.1 Herpailurus yagouaroundi
CTGAGAGGAAAATACATTGCAATCCAGGCCTATCTCAAGAAACAAGAAAAATCTCAAATACAAAATCTAACAGCACACCTAAAGGAAATAGAAGCAGAACAGCAAAGGCAGCCTAAACCCAGCAGAAGAAGAGAAATAATAAAGATCAGAGCAGAAATAAACAATATAGAATCTAAAAAAACTGTAGAGCAGATCAACAAAACCAAGAGTTGGTTTTTTGAAAAAATAAACAAAATTGACAAACCTTTAGCCAGGCTTCTCAAAAAGAAAAGGGAGATGACCCAAATAGATAAAATCATGAATGAAAATGGAATTATTACAACCAATCGCTCAGAGATACAAACAATTATCAGGGAATACTATGAAAAATTATATGCCAACAAATTGGACAACCTGGAAGAAATGGACAAATTCCTGAACACCCACACTCTTCCAAAACTCAATCAGGAGGAAAGAGAAAGCTTGAACAGACCCATCACCAGCGAAGAAATTGAATCAGTCATCAAAAATCCCCCAAGAAATAAGAGTCCAGGACCAGATGGCTTCCCAGGGGAGTTCTACCAGACGTTTAAAGCAGAGATAATACCTATCCTTCTCAAGCTATTCCAAGAAATAGAAAGGGAAGGAAAACTTCCAGACTCATTCTATGAAGCCAGTATGACTTTGATTCCTAAACCAGACAGAGACCCAGTAAAAAAAGAGAACTACAGGCCAATATCCCTGAAGAATATGGATGCAAAAATTCTCAATAAGATACTAGCAAATCGAATTCAATGGCATATAAAAAGAATTATTCACCATGATCAAGTGGGATTCATTCCTGGGATGCAGGGCTGGTTCAACATTCGCAAATCAATCAACGTGATACATCACATTAACAAAAAAAAAGAGAAAAACCATATGATCCTGTCAATCGATGCAGAAAAGGCCTTTGACAAAATCCAGCACCCTTTCTTAATAAAAACCCTCGAGAAAGTCGGGATAGAAGGAACATACTTAAACAGCATAAAAGCCATTTATGAAAAGCCCACAGCTAACATCATCCTCAACGGGGAAAAACTGAGAGCTTTTTCCCTGAGATCAGGAACACGACAGGGATGCCCACTCTCACCGCTGTTGTTTAACATAGTGTTGGAAGTTCTAGCATCAGCAATCAGACAACAAAAGAAAATCAAAGGCATCAAAATTGGCAAAGATGAAGTCAAGCTTTCGCTTTTTGCAGATGACATGATATTATACATGGAAAATCTGATAGACTCCACCAAAAGTCTGCTAGAACTGATACATGAATTCAGCAAAGTTGCAGGATACAAAACCAATGTACAGAAATCTGTTGCATTCTTATACACCAACAATGAAGCAACAGAAAGACGAATAAAGAAACTGATGCCATTCACAATTGCACCAAGAAGCATAAAATACCTAGGAATCAATCTAACCAAAGATGTAAAGGATCTTTATGCTGAAAACTATAGAAAGCTTATGAAGGTAATTGAAGAAGATTTAAAGAAATGGAAAGACATTCCCTGCTCATGGATTGGAAGAATAAATATTGTCAAAATGTCAATACTACCCAAAGCTATCTACACATTCAATGCAATCCCAATCAAAATTGCACCAGCATTCTTCTCGAAACTAGAACAAGCAATCCTAAAATTCATATGGAACCACAAAAGGCCCCGAATAGCCAAAGGAATTTTGAAGAAGAAGACCAAAGCAGGAGGCATCACAATCCCAGACTTTAGCCTCTACTACAAAGCTCTCATCATCAAGACAGCATGGTATTGGCACAAAAACAGACACTTAGACCAATGGAATAGAATAGAAACCCCAGAACTAGACCCACAAACGTATGGCCAACTCATCTTTGACAAAGCAGGAAAGAACATCCAATGGAAAAAAGACAGTCTCTTTAACAAATGGTGCTGGGAGAACTGGACAGCAACATGCAGAAGGTTGAAACTAGACCACTTTCTCACACCATTCACAAAAATAAACTCAAAATGGATAAAGGACCTGAATGTGAGAAAGGAAACCATCAAAACCTTAGAGGAGAAAGCAGGAAAAGACCTCTCTGACCTCAGCCGTAGCAATCTCTTACTCGACACATCCCCAAAGGCAAGGGAATTAAAAGCAAAAGTGAATTACTGGGACCTTATGAAGATAAAAAGCTTCTGCACAGCAAAGGAAACAACCAACAAAACGAAAAGGCAACCAACGGAATGGGAAAAGATATTTGCAAATGACATATCGGACAAAGGGCTAGTCTCCAAAATCTCTAAAGAGCTCACCAAACTCCACACCCGAAAAGCAAATAACCCAATGAAGAAATGGGCAGAAAACATGAATAGACACTTCTCTAAAGAAGACATCCGGATGGCCAACAGGCACATGAAAAGATGTTCAGC
>NW_024412421.1:277608-280108 GCF_014898765.1 Herpailurus yagouaroundi
CGGGAACCCTCTTGCACTGTTGGTGGGAATGCAAATTGGTGCAGCCGTTCTGTAAAGCAGTGTGGAGGTTCCTCAAAAAATTAAAAATAAACCTACCCTATGACCCAGCAATAGCACTGCTAGGAATTTACCCAAGGGATACAGGAGTACTGATGCATAGGAGCACCTGTACCCCAATGTTTATAGCAGCACTCTCAACAATAGCCAAATTATGGAAAGAGCCTAAATGTCCATCAACTGATGAATGGATAAAGAAATTGCGGTTTATATACACAATGGAATACTATGTGGCAATGAGAAAGAGTGAAATATGGCCTTTTGTAGCAACGTGGATGGAACTGGAGGTTGTGATGCTAAGTGAAATAAGCCATACAGAGAAAGACAGATACCATATGGTTTCACTCTTATGTGGATCCTGAGAAACTTAACAGGAACCCATGGGGGAGGGGAAGGAAAAAAAAAAAAAGAGGTTAGAGTGGGAGAGAGCCAAAGCATAAGAGACTGTTGAGAACTGAGAACAAATTAAGGGTTGATGGGGGGTGGGAGGGAGGAGAGGTTGGGTGATGGGTATTGAGGAGGGCACCTTTTGGGATGAGCACTGGGTGTTGTATGGAAACCAATTTGACAATAAATTTCATATATTGAAAAAAATAAATAAAAATAAAAATAAAAATAAATAAATAGATAAATAAATAAATAAATAAATAAATATAAAAAATAAAAGAGGGCCTTTAAAATGGACTAAATTATGTGTTCCTAAAATTTATATGTTAAAGCCCCAACAATTAATGTGACTGTATTTAAAGGTAAGGTCTTTATGGAGCTCAATACGGTTAAATGAAGTAAAAAATGGTGGTGTCCTAATCGAGTAAGGTTAGTGTCCTCATAAGAAAAGACACCAGAAAATACACACTCACTCTCTCACACTTTCTCTCTTTCTCTCTGCACACACGCACAGAAGAAAGTCATGTGAAGGCACAACAAGAAGGCAGCTGTCTACAACCCAAGTGGAGATGTCTCATCAGACACCAACCCTACTGCTACCTTGATGTTGGACTTCCCAGATTCCAGAATTATGAGAAAATAAACTTCTGTGTTTTAAATCACCAGTCTATAAATCACCAGTTTTAAATCACCAGCAGTCCAAGCTAACTAATATAGTCTCTAAAGGCTGAGATTCAGACATTTTTGAGAATCATGCACAAAGGGACAAAGAAGGGAGCTCCTTTCCTCTTTTTGTAGTCATACAGAGTCCTTCTAATGCCCTCTATTGACAAAATTTTACATAAAACCATATTGCAAAGGCGAATTATTTGCAAAGATTTGGGGTTAAAAGGCAATAAATTGATAACTGCAGAAGGAAAAACAAAGCATATTGAGGCACTGTAAGAGTAGCAATAGTAATAAAACCTGTGACTCATAGGTCTGAAGAGGAGGTAGAGGAAACAATATTATTCCAGTCTGGAGATTAATGTAGCCACAGAGCTGTAGTCATAAAGAGATAAAGTCCTGACAAAAATTATAGTGCTGATGCATGGAAGACATATTCAAATATCTCTCTCCTAAAACCCTCCAATCTTCCTGTCAATACCTCTCATTGTCTGAATTCACTGGAAGCAAGAGGGCAAGAGAGTTGGATGATGCCATCTATATGAATTTTTAGGTTGGGTGCCCACAGCATCAAACCTGGAGACAAGGATTTCACTGAAGTTTAGACAATCCAAGAAGAAGGAGAGTAGGGCAGTGGGACAGAGAATGGAGGGAAGCTAATAAAAAGTACATTATCAAGCAAGCTAGAACTGTGTATACCATTGTCCTAAGGGTGAGGGAGTTATTTATCTGTCAACTTTCATCAGTCATTAATTGAGGACTAGTCCTGGGAAGCATACATTCCTTGACCTTCTGGCCGGATGATGCACAGATCAAATTAGTCTAGCAGTCCAATAGATCCCTCAAGCCAAAGTCATAGGTGCTGGCTGTTTTCAGGCCAGTATGCCAGTATGCATGGAAATGGAAAGTCTGAGGACCTACGTTTAAGATAGTAAAAATATCTGCTATAGAGAATGGCAGAGAAGGGTAGAGAATGAATTGGGGGATTAGCAGAGAACAACTAGCAAGCCCCCCCACTCCACTTTTCCCTGGCACTTTCCATGTGCAAATGAGCCAGCGTTATGTGATTGAAGCCATTAACTTTTCACTTCTGTTGTGGCTTCAAGGGCACTTATAACCATCTATGACATCAGAGATTACTTTCTTACAACCCCACTTTCTACAGTCATCACTGCAGAGAAGACCATCAAGGTATAAAAAGTCTACAATAAATGACTTTCAAAAATTATAGGTGAGAAATTGGGAATAATAATGTACTCCTTTCTGCATGACCAGTGAAGTAAGCCTTAAACACTTTTGGTGGAAGGTCATATGGATGGACTCGAAAAAAGTTTCTGAGATGGATAAAAATACAGAATCACGTAATACAGAAGATGACAGGACATGGAGA
>NW_024412421.1:282608-419140 GCF_014898765.1 Herpailurus yagouaroundi
AGATTAGTTGGCCATACATTTGTGGGTCCATTTCTGGGTTCTCTCTTCTGTTCCATTGATCTGAGTGTCTGTTCTTGTGCCAGTACCATACTGTCTTGATGAGTACAGCTTTGTAGTATAGCTTGAAGTCCAGGATTCTGATGCCTCCTGCTTTGGGTTTCTTCTACAAGATCACTTTGGCTATTTGGGGTCTTTTGTGGTTCCGTACAAATTTTAGGATTATTTGTTCTAGCTCTGTGAAGAATGCTGGTGTTACTTTGATAGGGATTGCATTGAATATGTAGATTGCTTTGGTTAGTATTGACATTTTAACAATATTTGTTCTTCTTATCCAGGAGCTTGAAATCTTTTTCCATTTTTGTGTGCCTTCTTCAATGTCTCTCATAAGCTTTCTATAGTTTTCAGTGCATATATTTTTCACCTCTTTGGTTAGATTTATTCCTAGGTATTTTATGGGTTTTGGTGCAACTGTAAATGGGATCAATTCCTTGATTTCTCTTTCTGTTGCTTCATTGTTGGTGTATAGGAACGAAACCAATTTCTGTGCATTGATTTTATATCCTGGGCCTTTGCTGAATTCATGAGTCAATTCTTGCCATTTCTGATGGAATCTTTTGGTTTTCAATATAGAGTATCATGTCATCTGCCCAGACTGAACGTTTGACCTCCTTCTGGCCAATGTGGATGCCTTTTATTTCTTTGTGTTGTCTTATTGCAGAGGCTAAGACTTCCAATACTATGTTGAATAACAGTGGTGAGAGTAGACATCCCTGTCTTGTTCCTGACCTTAGGGGGTAAGCTCTCAGTTTTTCCCCATTGAGGATGATATTAGCTTTGGGTCTTTTGTATATGGCTTTTATGATCTTGAGGTATGCTCCTTCTATCCTTACTTTCTTGAGGGTTTTTATCAAGAAACGATGCTGTATTTTGTCAAATGCTTTCTCTGCATCTATTGAGAGGATCATATGGTTCATGTCCTTTCTTTTATTGATGTGATGAATCACATTAATTGTTTTGCGGATATTGAACCAGCCCTGCATCCCAGGTATAAATCCCTCTTGGTTGTGGTGAATATTTTTATTAATGTATTGTTGGATCCGGTTGGCTAATATCTTGTTGAGGATTTTTGCATCCATGTTCATCAGGGAGATTGGTCTATAGTTCTCCTATTTAGTGGGGTGTCTCTCTGGTTTGGAATGAAGGTAATGCTGGCTTCATAGAATGAGTTTGGAAGTTTTCCTTCCATTTCTATTTTTTGGAACAGTTTCAAGAGAATAGGTGTTAACTCTTCCTTAAATCGTTGGTAGAACTCCCCTGGAAAGCCATCTGGCCCTGGACTCTTGGTTTTTGGCAGATTTTTGATTACTAATTCAATTTCCTTACTGGTCATGGGTCTGTTCAAATTTTCAATTTCTTCCTGTTTCAGTTTTGGTATGAATATGTTTCTAGGAATTTGTCTAATTTTTCCAGATTGCCTATTTTATTGGCATATACCTGCTCATAATATTCTCCTATTATTGTTTTTATTTCTACAGTGTTGGTTGCGATCTCTCCTCTTTCATTCTTGATTTTATTTATTTGGGTCCTTTCCTTTCTCTTTTTGATCAAACTGGCTAGTGGTTTATCAATTTTGTTGATTCTTTCAAAGAACCGGCTTCTGGTTTCATTGATCTGTTCTACTGGTTTCTTGTTTGTTTGTTTGTTTCAAAGTATTAATTTCTGCTCTAATCTTTATTATTTCCTGTCTTCTGCTTGTTTTTTGTTTTATTTGCTGTCCTTTTTCCAGCTCCTTAAGGCGTAAGGTTAGGTTCTGTGTCTGAGATCTTTCTTCCTTCTTTAGGAAGGCCTAGATTGCTATATACTTTCCTCTTATGACCGCCTTTGCTGCATCCCAGAGGTTTTGGTTGTGGTGTTATCATTTTCATTGGCTTCCATATAATTTTTAATTTTATCTTTAACGTCTTCGTTAACCCATTCATTCTTTAGTAGGATGTTCTTCAGTCTCCAAGTATTTGTTACCTTTCCAAATTTTCTCTTGTGGTAGATTTCGAGTTTCATAGCATTGTGGTCTGAAAATATGCACGGTATGATCTCAATCTTTGTGTACTTACTTAGGGCTGATTTGTGTCCCAGTATACGGTCTATCCTGGAGAACATTCCATGTGCACTGGAGAAGAATGTATATTCTACTACTTTAGGATGAAATGTTCTGAATATATCTATTAAGTTCATCTGGTCCACTGTGTAATTCAAAGCCATTGTTCCCTTGTTGATTTTCTCTTTATATGATCTGTCTGTTGCTGTGAGTGGGGTGTTGAAGTCTCCTACTATTATGGTATTACTATTGATGAGTTTCTTTATGTTTGTGATCTATTTATATATTTGGTGCTTCCACATTTATTGCATAAATGTTTACAATTGTTAGGTTTTCTTGGTGGATAGACCCCTTGATTATGATATAATTCCCTTCTGCATCTCTTGATACAGTGTTTCTTTTGAAGTCTAGATTGTCTGATATAAGTATGGCTACTCTGGCTTTCTTTTATTGACCATTAGCACGATAGATGGTTCTCCATCCCCTTATTTTCAATCTGAAGGTATCTTTAGGTCTAAAGTGGGTCTCTTGTAAATAGCATATAGATGGATCTTGTGTTCTTATCCATTCTGTTACCCTCTGTCTTTTGATTGGAGCATTAAGTCCATTGTTGTTTAGAGTGAATACTGAAAGATATGAGTCTATTGCCATTATGATGCTTGTAGAGTTGCAGTTTCTGATGGTGTTCTCTGGTCTTTCTAGTCTTTTTTGCTTTTGGTCTTTTTTTTTTTTCATCTTTTCTCCTCTCAGAGAGTCCCCTTTAAATTTCTTGCAGGGCTGGTTTAGTGGTCACAAACTCCTTTAATTTTGGTATGTCTTGGAAACTTTTTATCTCTCTACTTTGAATGACAGCCTTGCTGGATAAAGAATTCTTGGCTGCATATTTTTCTGATTCTGCACATTGAATATATCCTGCCAGTCCTTTCTGGCCTGCCAGGTTTCTGTGGATAGGTCTGCTGCAAACCTGATATATCTTCCCTTGTAGGTTAGGGACTTTTTTTCCCTTACTGCTTTCATGATTCTCTCCTTGCCTGAGTATTTTGTGAATTTGACTATGATAAGCCTTGTTGATGGTCGGTTTTTGTTGAATCTAATGGGGGTCCTCTGTGCTTCCGGGATTTTGATGTCTGTGTCTTTCCCCAGGTTAGGAACGTTTTCTGTTATGATTTGTTCACATAAACCTTCTGCCTCCTTTTCTCTCACTTCATCTTCTGGGACCCCTGTGATTCTGATGTTGTTCCTTTTTAATGACTCGCTTATTTCTCTGATTCTTAAATTGTGCTCTTTTGCCTTAATCTCCCTCTTTTTTTCTGCTTCATTATTCTCTATAAGTTTGTCTTCTATATCACTGATTCTCTGTTCTGCCTCATCCATTTTGCCACTGTGGCATCCATCCATGATTGCAGCTCAGTTATAGCATTTTTTATTTCATTCTGACTAATTTTTACTTCTTTTATTTTTACAGAAAGGGATTCTAATCTATTGTTGGCTCCAGCTAGTATTCTTATTATCATGCCTCTAAATTCTGGTTCAGACATCTTCCTTCTTTCTGTGTTAGTTAAATCCCTGGCTGTCGTTTCTTTGTGCTCTTTCTTTTAGGGTGAATTGGCTCATTTTGTCATTTTGAAAGGAGAAAAAGAATTAATGAGGTAGAAAAATTGAAATGATAAGAAATTTAAATTAAAAAAAATATTAAAATATAAAAATTAAACACACACACACACACACACACACACATCAAATAAATGATCCTAGATCCTAGGTGTGTTTTGTTCTGGGTGTTGAAAGTGGTTTGACAGTTTAGAATAAAAAAGGGGGGGGGAATCTTTTGAGAATTTGAAAAAATGAACACACTGAAATAGACTAAAATGAGACGGTGGGAGTAAAACAGAATTTGAAATAATTTACATGGAACTAAAGAATACTGTAGAAAAAATTAAATAAAAATATTTTTAATAAAAATTAAAAATAAAAATTAATTTTTTCTCTTTCTGTATTCAAGAAATAGAAAAGAAACAAAAAAGAGAAAAAAGAGGGAAAAAAGGAAATCGTTTGAAAATTTGAAAAAGTGAAAACACTGAAGTAGACTAAAATAAAATGATGGAAGTAAAATAGAATTTGAAAAAATTTACATAAAAGTAAAAAAATATAGTTAAAAATTAAAGAAAAATATATTTAATAGAAATTGAAGTAAAAATGAAGTTTTTCTCTTTCTGCATTCAAGAAAAAGAAAAGAAACAAAAGAAGATAACAAAAGGAAATCATTTGAAAATTTGAAAAAGTGAAAACACCGAAGTAGACTAAAATAAAATGATGGAAGTAAAATAGAATTTGAAAACATTTACACAGAAGTAAAAAATATACTAAAAATTTAAAGAAAATGTTTTTAATAAAAATTGAAAAAAAATGAATTTTTTCTCTTTCTGTATTCAAGATAACGAAAAGAAGTGAAAAAGATAAAAAGAAAAGAAAATTGAATAAGTGTACCTGCTATCAGATTGAAATAGGACTGAAATTACTTTGTTTTCCCCTAGGAGTCAGACTATGAAGTCAAACTATGGTCCATAAACTAAGCAGGCGGTGAGACTTGTGTTCTTGAAGAGCGAGGTTGCCCCAGTTGGGTGGGGCTCAGTGTAAGGGCTCCGTTCTCCACTAGATGGTGCTGCTAGCCTACTGAGGTGGAGTGTTGGGGTGCTCTTAGGTGTGTATGGGCATGCACAGGAGTGGTGGAAATGACGTCACCCAGCACCCAGTCTCTAATATTGGAACTCTGTTCTCCCTGATCAGCAGTTGTGCACCTGTCCTCTGTCTTCAGTTTTTGTCCACTTCCCACTTTTTCACTGTTGGTGACCAAGCCCCAGACAGTACCTCTCTCCTGAGTTTTGTCTCAGATACGGATGTTTTCCCCGGCCCCTTACTTCTGAAGGACTGTGGCTTTGACCCATTCCACCCCTCTGTGGGAGGGTCTTACTGAGCAATGGCTAAATGTCAGCTGCACCCAGGAACGTTTGCTGGACCCTGCTGCTGCCGGTGCCTTGAGACTGCGGCCAGGTGCCAGCCCGTCTCAGAAAAATTTCGCGAGACAGTGTAGCAGCAGTGTCTCAGGGATTATGGAAAATCACAACACACATCTGGCACCAAGCTTCACCCTTAATGACCTTGTTCCAGCACCAGAAAATTTGGCCATTCTCTGGGGTCTGCTGGGACCAGGTGGCTTCAACAGTCTCTACCACATGTCCTTCCAGCAGTGGAACCGCTTTTCTCAGTGTGGCCCAAGAACCTCTCAGACCCCACTCTGGGCCTGGGGATTTGCCCTACCCACCAGAGCACAGCCAGGTATCAAGCAGAGTTGCAGACTTTGTGTTCCCCTAATTTACAGTCTTAATGGAATTTAAACCCTCTCCTTTCTCCTTTCTCCTTTTTTAGCTTGGTCACTGTGGTTATTTCCAATTTTCCACTTTCTCTCCAGCTGCTTTTGGGGAGGGGAGCTTTTCCCATATTCTTCCCCCCCCCTCAGTCTCCATCCTCTCTCCACCCAAAAAAGCACCTCCCTGCCTGCTGCAGCTTCTCACTCCCCAAGTTCACCTCTCTGCACCATGTACCTGTTGAATTTTGTGGTTCAGTTTGTGCAGATTGTTGTGTTAATCCTCCAATCAGTTTTCTAGGTGTGCAGGATGGTTTAGTGTTGGTCTGGCTGTATTTCATGATGCAAGACACACTAAAACTTCCATGCTGTTCTGCTATATTGGCTCCTCCCTCGAAGATACAGAAATTTTATTTTTATTTATTTTTTTAAAATATTTTTAAAAATGTTTATTTATTTTTGAGAGACACAGAGACAGAATGCGAGTGGGTTAAGGGCAGAGAGAGAGGGAGACACAGAATCAGAAGCAGGCTCCAGGCTCAGAGCTGTCAGCACAAAGCCTGACACGGGGCTCAAACTCACGAGGCATGAGATCATGACCTGAGCCAAAGTCAGACGCTCAACAGACTGAGCCACCCAGGCACCCTGAAGATACAGAAAATTTTAAAAAAGAGTTAAGAAAAACAAGAAGGTGGGGTGCCTGGGTGGCTCAGTTAGGCATCTGAATCTTGATTTTAGCTCAGGTCTGTTGGGCTCTGTGCTGATAGCACAGGGCCTGCTTGGTATTCTCTCTCTCTCTCTCTCTCTCTCTCTCTGCCTTTTCCCTACTCATGCACATGCCTACCTTCTCTCTCTCTCTCTTCCCCTCTCATAAAATAAATAAATAAACATTTTAGAAAAGAAAAATATGAGGCATATAATGATAAAGTTCAAACTACATCTAATAGGAATTCCAAAATGAGAAGATACTAAGGATGAGAGATAAACAATACTCAAAGGAATATATCTGATTTTTCATATTTAATAAAGATATAAATATACAACATGAAAAAGTATAATAAATCCTTAACAATAAGTTTTTAAATCTGCATCTCAACACATTCTAGTGAAGTTGCAAAACATTCCAAACATAAAAAAAAGATTAAAAGCAACAGAAACAGAAAGTAGATTTCTGCATCAGATGCACTTGATGTCCTGCCACACATCTTCTTAGTGATACTTCTGATTCCAGTTGTGGCTAGAGTGGACAGTTCCATGTGGGCTTTAAGAAACCTGGCATCAACAGCATGTTACTTCATGTTCACATTGTGCATCTGCAGTTTCTGTTTACTTCTTCTCTGATGCTGCAGACATGAACAGTTCCTCTTTTACTTTCAACACATATGCAGTGTAGGAAAGTTAATACTCCCAGAGAACTGATGGGAGATGGAAACTAATGAATAAGTGTTCCTACCTTTGTATAGTAACAGTCTTTGGATGAACAATTCTGAGAGCCATTTTAGATGCTTTTAAGAGATCCTAATGGAGGTGAGACCCCACCTTGTCCACAGGGTTAAATTTAATAATACACTCTTATATTGGCTTCCACTGTCTCATTTTTCTCAGTCCTTACTTCTGCTTCTTGGGATCACACCCCAAATAAATTTCCTATACACATTATTTGTTTCAGACTCAGCTCTCAAGAAACTCAAGCTAAGAAAACTATCCAGAAAAAAAAAAAAAAAAGACACCTGATAGGTGTCCCAAGAGTAAAAATCAGGTCCAAAATATAATAGTATAATATCTCCAAACTACTGAGGAAAAAAACAGTGTTAACTATGAATTATATACCCAGCTAAAGTATCATTCATGTGCAAGGACAAAATAAAAACTTTTTAGATAACAAAAATTGGGGAGTTCTTACTTATGCACAGGTTCCCAATGAGTGAAATATTTAAAAATATCCTTCATATAAGAAGAAATAAACCATGAAAGGAAAGAGTTCAGTTCAAAAAGCAAATATAAGCAACAATTTGGTAAACATGTGGACAAATTTAAATGTATGTATGTGTATGTGTATGCGTATGTGTGTGTGTGTGTACAGGTTTCCCACCATTATCCAAAAGTAGAGAATATATTAAACCTTTTGTAAATGTATGTGACTCAAAGCAAAGAAACAATTAACATTAATCTATATGAATTTTTTTAACGTCCTCCATATCCAAAAAATAATGTCTCTTGGGTTTTTCTGTACCTTAAGACACATCTTGCTAAGGAATGTACAAAACAAATGGAAAAAAAGCACGTATGCTCACAGGCACAGTTCAAAGCTATGGTACCTTGATGCTGAGATACTGAGTGTAGTTCCTGAGGACAGAGCCTAGCAGTGCCTTTCTCCTCATTCCATGTATGTGCACTGCCTGTATCATGGCTCACTGCAAAACAAGCACTAAATGCTATTTGCACTTTTTGTTTTGTTTTGTTTTGTTTTTTTCATAAACAAAAAACTCCTCATCAGATATCCTTTGGTTACAAAAACAGGTACTAATGTAGGTCTTTCATAAAAGCAAAGGGATAATGCAAACTTTCAAAAAGTGAGGGATACCTGAATCTAGACATATTAGAGTGAAATGGACAAACAATGTGTGTATAATTTGGACTTACTGACTATGAATATTTATGATCAATCACACTGGGGATACTAATTATTTGAACTTTTGGGTGAAAAACAATGACTTGAAATTCATCTCCTAACCAATATGTCATACATATTAACAAAGACAAATTTATAATTGATTTGAATATTTTGCATTTTTTAGCTTTTAAGAACCTTTTGAAGAGTAAGCTTATGTAGGAATGAAAGACAAGGAAGAGAACAAACAGAATTTTTTGTAAAGTGATTTTTCTCTAGTAATGTGCTCACCTTATTTTAGCAGACTCAACAGTCTTTGAAGGATGTGACACATGAAACCATTTTGTTGTACAATGAGATGAATTATTTGGACTTAAAGCATGTTTCTTTGCAAAGTTGTTATAGACTAGGTATAATATGTCCCAGAAGGGGTAATAGATGTGTTTCCTTTGCTCTGTTCAGTGCAGGTTGGAACTGTTTCCCCAAATCTAGGGAGCCCAATGACAAGTTCACCTTTGGTATCTCAACAAAGGCTCCACACCAGCTGAACTTATGGTTATTACCCAGTAAGTCCAGCCCATGTGGGCTTTCTCCACCTGATCATATGTACCTCAGTGTTTTGTACCCTTTGGTAGATACTGTGATTGTACACTGGTCTGTGCAGTGCCAAGTTGCATTTAAATCAAAGAGAATGGATATCTCACTCACCACAGCAGGTCTGTGTTCACTGAATCTTACAAAGCATGTCTTATCTGCCAGAACATAAATCAACACCAGGACTCACAAAGCTGTTGTTGGTTCATCTCCTCCTTGTAGAAAGGAATGTTGTCCAACAATGCCCTCAACAGACAAACTGCCTTCTTCACACTGTTGCCTTTGTCCTGTTTATAACTCAAAGAAAATTTGAAGCTGTAGAAAAAAGCAGGATACCCAAGTGGCTTCTGGTCCTAGAAGAAGATTTAGAAAAGAAGTGGTGTGGCTTTCAAAGAAATAACTAAGTAGAGCTTTTGCTTTTTAAAATTTCCTAACAACCTTCAAAGGAGCGAATGGGATAAGTTGGGTGTAGATAAAAGGTCTTCAGAGTTCTGGGGGAGTAAGACTGGTGAGGAAAGGTTAACTGCTTGGTTGAGATGAGCAGCCAAGGCACTGATCTTTGTGGAGTCCCTGGAGTTCACTGGGAAGAATCCAGAAGTGACTTCACCCAGAACAAGGAGGAAATTTCAAAAAAGTGCAGACTTATTCAGCAATAAAACTGGCATTTTGTTTTGTCAGGATCCCCACACCCAAGGGCTCTGCCATCAAGTAGGCAAGATCATAATGTCAGATGGCTCTGACTGTGCAACACAATGTCCAGTATCCATAGCATTTCTATTCCATAAATGGCAAGCTCTGGGGAAAATTTTTTAAAAGATTAGGCAAAAGTCCTTGTTGACATTATAGTTTTTAGGAAGAGATAATTCATATAAAATGGTTTTAAAAGAGATAATATGTTATTAAGTACAAATAAACATGGGACAGAAAGAAAGTATGAGGAGTGTCAGACATGGGTACTCAATATGAATCCCGTCATTGGGATGGGAGAACCCCTGAAGACAGGAATTCAACTTAAATAGATGTTTTACGTTCTTCAACCCCAATTTCTGGCCTCAGGCCTAGAATGGGTACCAATATATTCTTATTTATCAACAGTGTTAAAGGTGATAAGATTTGAATTGGACTAAATTTTATCTAAGAGACTAAAGAGACTAAAATTTTATCTAAGAGAGAATATCATTATCCTTGGAGGCCTAGCATAAACAAGATAAAATATATCTTTTAAAAACTCAAAAATATAAGCCCTTAAGGAATTTAAAAGGTTATTGTCCAAAATATTCATTGAACAAATGGGGAAACCAAGACCCAGAAAGAGGAAATGTTTCTCTATGTGACACAGTCATTAAAAGGGGTAGTGTTGGGTCCGGGCTCAGTATCAATATGCTCTCTCCACATCTGAAACAAACCTTTACATTCAATAGACAACTCTTTGGGGAATACATTCAAGGAATAGCCAGAAGACCACTGAAGCTCAGTGTGGCTGCAGAGGAGACAATCAAGATGAGCTCATTTGATGCAAAGCTAAGGAAATGGTCAGGAGCCAGTTCAATAGAAAAATCACTGGAGTGTTAGGAATGGAAAAGACATAATGAGTTGGAAAAAAGGGAGTCTGTGCTCTGGAGGATGGTTGAGAAGGATGATGGGAACTGGTGAGGGGGCACCTGCAGGGTACATGTGAGATACAGGTGAGAGAGGGTGGAAACCTGGAAAACAGTGATGGGAGTGCAAGGGACGAAATAAGATGGGAAGAAAAAAATTGACAGGAATTGCTTCTCCAGGGTACAAAATCTTTCCATTTCTCCTCGTCACCTATGGTAAGGTCTAAACTTTCCACCACAAAATAAAAGGCCCTCAAAGGGCACATATCCAGGCTTCTACTCCAAATGAGACAATGCCCTCTCGTTTCTCCTTTAACTTTGCTGCTCCTTTTACCTGTAACACTCTTATAATCTCACTTGCTACCTTTGCCTTCAGTTCATCATCTAGGTCTCAGATAAATGCCACCTCCCCTAGAAAGCCCTCCTTGATGATCCTTGGTCACATGGGCCAATACTCGTCCTGTGTGTTCCTACGCTCTGTCCACTAAAACACTACTCTGGGCTTGCTTGCCTGCCTGTCTGACCCCACCCCTAGGCTGTAGACTCCTTATCCTATGCAGTACCCAGCACCCAATATTTGTTGAATTTATGAATTTATGCTGTCATATTTCACACTAGTAGACATAGTTTAAACTTGAACACAGGGTCATCATTATGAATGCAGTCAAAAGCAAAGAATCTTAATCTCTTTGACATTATATTTCTAGATGGGTAAACAGAGGCCCATGCAGGTGAAGGGACCATGGTTTTGGGTAGGAGATCTATGATTAATAACTCAGCGTCCTGACTCCTAACCCAGCCCTGGCGAAAGCTACATTGAGAAGGTTACAGTCACTTCCTCTAGATTTTTTGAAATGCCTTGAACTGTGCACTGGCACCAGATGGCCTCAACTGTTGTATTTTGTTTAGTTCTTCTGCCTGTTTACATAGTTTTTATGTCTCCTCCCAGACTATCAGCTCTCACTTCCTAATCCTTCAATCTATCCTGTCTAGCAAATCCTCTCTCCATTTCTATATGTGCAGGAACCAGATAACATTTCCAGCTCCCCAAAGTCTCACAGCACTTGTAACACTCTATTATTGTCGGTGCTTTACTAAATATCCTGTTTCTACCACTCAAGAGAGAAGATCTGTTTTGTTTGTTTTTGTTGTTGTTTGCATTTAGTGCCTAGCATAGGGCCCTTTACCTTCATTTGAGCTGAAGAATTAGATATTAGATAACTTATTAAACACCTAAAATAAACATTAAGGAAAATTATAAACTTGTGCACAGACTTCATGATGTCTGTTTTTCTAAGCTTCTTTTCTGATTCTTGGTTGTTATTTATTGATCTTACTTCTAGTAGACATTTTTGGACTTAGTAAGGAGTGACTGGCATGTGAAAAGGGACTTGTATCCCTCCTTGCAATAATTTTAAACTTTTAGGATATCCACAGACCTTGAGCCTCTCTCCCCCCACCTCCACCCCCCCCCACACACACAATTTTTGTAGACAGCTGGGGCACAAGAAACTGAAGGAATTTTAAGAGATAGATACATGCTGAAGTGCAAATCTCCCAATGATTACACCTGGGGAGTTTTGCAATGGACAATCATTTGATCTGTCCAGAGTGGAATGCCTCCAATTTTCTGGAGAACTGATCCCCTTCAACTATAATTAGGAGATTCTAGTCAGGGCCAGAAATCAAACTATGTGGCTACAGACAGTTGGTTTGTGGAGTGGACACATGAGCCACACAAATCAAAGTCTTTTTCTGGGACTTTTAGAAATGGGGCTGTGGAAAATATGACCCCCCCCCCCGACCTGATAACAAAGCCTAGCAATGTGAGGTTGGCAGCTATGTTACCCTTCATGAGACTGATGATTGCTGGTTTAATAGAATAAAGTCAAGGTGAAGAGAAAAGAAAATAAAAGAGAGTAGGTTGAGTTCAAGTCCCTGGAAGTCCAGCACCAGCACTACCCTTTCTGTGGAATTTAATTGCAGTATCTCTGAGTCACATGAATGTGGTTTACTGTACCCAATGTTTATAAATAGATGACTACTAAATGTGGAAAACACACAAGAAACCCATAGAAAATTGATTCTTGATACGCCTTTAGAGAATAGCCAAGTGTTTAGGGCCCATTCACCATCTGGAATACCCATTGCCATTAAGCCAGAACACAAAAGAACATTGGGGTGATTTTAGGGGTTAAATTAGAGAAGCTAAAACAAGGAAAAGTGTGGCCCCTTTCTTTCCTGACCTATTCAGAGTCTCATGCATCACAGCTCTCAGGCTGAACATTTTGCTGAAAGAAACAACATGACATTCTAGGGATTGCTAGCAAAGCTGACTCCAGAAGTCCACTTCAGTTCAGCATCAGAAATATTTTCTAAAAACCACAGATTCCTAATGGAGGCTGTCTCATAAGGAGATGAACCTCCTGCTACAGGAAATACTCAAGGAGTGTTGCTGGGAAAATGAGGAACTCTAGAGGAAATAGTAGATGAAGGATTGGAGATTGACTTTGCCAGTTCTTTTCAATTCTGAGAGTCTGTGATGTTTTGGTTTCAATCACAAAGGTCCCACAGTCAGTGGAACAAATCCAAAGCAAATTTCAAAACTGCTATCCAGTGAGTGAGTTGGAGATTTCTCGTTTTCTCTTGTCAAATTCTCTACTTCTGCTCTCTGTTCCTATGGTACAGATGGTATAGTTGACAAGTGTCTCTCTCTTTATCCAGCTGTAAAAAAGGCAACCTCCTTCATTCCACTGCCCAGGTGAGCCTCCACCAGGATCAGCCACTAGTATCTCTATGCTAATCCCCTATGGACCCAGTAATCCAGCAAGCGCAACACATCAATCAAACTTACAGAGACCAAGCTCTAGGTCTTTAGGTGGGCACTTGCCTTATGTCTCAGCTCTGAAACCTGTTCCTGTTTTAGATGGTACAGCCTCTGCAGATGTGGGTTTTTGTGGTACTAACATGCACAACTTTGGAAGCCATAGAAGTACCATCCCAGTCACTGGCAGCTGTGGATAAGGGGTCCTGTAATCCCATCCATGGTACCTCTATCTCCTGTCCTGGGACAGTCCATCAGCATCTAATATCCTCCCACCTGAAGCTAACCCTTGAAATGCAACCCTTGGAATGCAACAATAAATGGAAGGAATCTTCCAGGCAAAGAGAAATAAATCACAGCGTGGAAACCTAAGGACTTTAGCTAAGAGCTCTAGTCATTGTGAAGGAATATGAAGCTCTAATAATATGCATCAAATGTGGATACTGATAACTCATCCTGCAGTTTGTTTCAATAAATATTTCCTTCTTGATACCAGAGGTTATATTTGAAACCCAGCTGAGACTCTGATGGGCCAGGCTTTATAAATGTCAATATTTAGGGGGATTACACTCTTAGCAGCAGTGCTTCACCCCACCCTCTCCACACTGAGGCCTTCAGCTATGGCTGCTGAGTTTTAGACCTCTTAGGTCTACCTCTAGAGTGGATGGGAATGTGACTTCTATTGCATTGTTGGCTTTAAGTTCTGATGCCAATTGCAGCCCAGAAGTTTTTAAGCCTTACTCTAGGAGATTTAAATACAGATCGTGTAGGGGGAAGGGATGAGGATAAAAATGCAGAAGGAAAAGAATGCTGTTACTCACTGTTCTTGGAAGTTCATAGGCCTCACCTGCCTAAAACTAGAAAATGAGATCAAACCCACTTAGTAGACTCAGTAAATACATGATACCCTTTCCCCTCTGTGCTAAATTACTCCATTTCTATATCTTGCATCTTCAACTCAACTCTTCTAAATCATTCTCCCTGTTCTGTTTTCAATACTTTCCAAAATGCACCCCCAAGGTTTACTGGTTCCTCATTCTCATTTTGTCCCCACACATTAATTCTGGTACCCAGGCCCTGGTGAGAGGAAGTTTCTACTGGGACAGCCCACATATTTAGACCCCACTATGGCTCAGGGCCCCAAGTTAATCTTATTTGCTTAAGTTACCTATTCTATGGCTAGTGGAAACAACACAAACATACCTTAGGATTTATTTGTTAATGCTCTAAATGTTACCCTCTCTGCATTGCTGGCCATGTCACCACCATCACTAGCAAAAATCAGAGGTTAGTGTTGTAGCTTGTTCCACCTCTGCATCCATATGGCCAGAGGCAGCTCATATCTACCACTGTAACCAATGCTGACCTTTCTGTGCTTCAGTATCCAGACCCAATTGCTCCTAGCCCCTCTGGATGAAAGACACCTCCCTGGGTGAGCAGCAGCAGAATACTTAACTTTTCTTGAGGGGAGTCTAATCCCTCCCACTAGAATAGGATTTTATCTCACAACCATAGCTATTCCAAGTCTTGGTAACTTGCTCTTCTCCATTGTCAACTGGATACCACTCTTTTATATCAACTCTTCTCTATCCAGTCATTCCAGATGTTTCTACCTATACCCATCAAAAAACAGCTGGAAGACTATGGAATTCAGACAAACTGAAGAACCTACTACTGCTGCTGCTGCTACTACTACTACTACCAGCAACAACAGTAACAACAAAAATAATAGTATTTATTCAGCACTAACTCTATCACAGACAGTATCCTATGCCCATCCTGATGTAAACAGTACTTCAAACAGTACCACCATTTTTGAGATGAAAAACTGAGGCATAGAGAAGCTCAGTAAGGTACCTAAGGTGACAAAAACCAGGATTTGAACCTAGTCTGTCAGAGCCCACTTTCTTAACCACTTTATTAAGCTGTGACATAAGAATCCAGTATCCTCTTTCAAAACACATTACAATGAGGGAATTCAGTAGACAACATCTCTAGAAAAGAGACAATGGCAAGACTGGAGGTGCCTTCCCATTAGGAACAGGTAGAAAAACTGGGAATGTTAGGTTGATAGTGAGGACTTGAGTGGGAACATGAGATCAAGAAGGGGATCTGTGAAATATGAAGGGCATGTTCTTTTTTGTCTTAAAAGTTAAATAAGTAGAACCAATGGGTACATGAAAAAACTTTCAGAAAGTAAGAATTGCTCTTTAAGAGGTGCTGAGTTTCTCATTACTGGAACTCTATGACCTGGGTAATTGATGAGATGCTTCCATAACAAGTTGTAGCAGACTGTATCTGTCCTGTCCATACAAGTTCAGCACTCACATGCCAATGGCATCCTACAGCAGACACCCAAGTCTCCAGCAGAACAGGCCAAAAGGTCCAGTGTGTTAGTTTCCCTAAGAGCATGCTCAGTCAATGATAATGGGAGCTGGAGCCTAAATACCCCAACTCCCTCACCCCTCGTTGAGATTACCTCTGGGGCAGGACACATTCCACATTTCTCAGAGGTCCCCAGCAAGAGTGAGCCTCAACTACCTACAACAGTAACATGCTCACTAATGTAACCAGTATTGGTTTCTTTCCTTTCCCTGTCTCCAATGCTTTACTGATGCTCACTGAGATCACCTCCCACATAGACCATTTGTATTCAATTCTCAGAGAGAAATACTGATTAGGAAAGAATCCAGTCCATGCCAAAAGATTTGAGTACTAATAGAATCTTGTCTGAATGACTTTTATTGTCCCTTTCAGTCTGGGATGTTATGATTGCATTTCATTTTGTTATACTCAACCCTATACAAAGGCACATCAGCCTAATTAAATAATTAATATATTCTATGTCTTATGTAGAAAGTAAGCTAGTAACTGGTACAATCTGAGGAATGTACTAGAACTGACCCAGGCATGAGGTACAAGGAAAGAAATTTTTGAAAGGTCTAAAGAGGAAGACAACCAGAGAACTGCATGAGGGGCACTCTAGGACAGAGAGAGGAATAATGGAGAACAAGTGTGGTGCTATAAAGAACTAGATTTGCTTTCTCCTACAGCTTGGCACAGGCCATCTCTGAATGTTGCCCCCCACATGGCTGGGTATGTGAAACTGAGAATTAATAAAAACACTTTGATTTCTTTAATGCCATTATGAAAAGCTTCCTAGAGTCATATTTAAATGTACTTTTTCTATTGCATTTTCACAAATGATCTGCAATGTCAGGATGGCCAATTAGCCATAGGAGAAAGGACCCAGATACACACAGATCTTGTTGGCATTTTAGAGGCATGCCAAATGCAGTTGGAGAAGCTTATATTTAACTTGTTGAATATTAAAACCATCACTGCTCAGCTGCAAAGAATTTCTTTTTAAATGTTCTTCCCCAAAGTACCCCCTTGAGCCATAGTATTTTAGTTCAGCCTCAATTACACCATCAAAATTCCACCATTCATAAATGTGTGACCATTCTGAAAATGTACTTGATTGCATTTTTATACCATGCTATGGAATAATGTATACTGATTTAAAAAAAATCACAAGCGTCATAGTAACCAATAAGTTAAACAAAACTTAAACATAAATCAAATCTTGTCACTCTCAAGTTTATGAATACATTACAGAGCTGCACTGCCTTGAACTCAACCTTGTCTACTTTGATCTTGACCACAGTATCACAAGGGTGGTAATAATAATAAGTTTACTGACATGCACAAGCTTATCCCTGAATTGCAGTGGAGGACCTGGAACATAGAGGGACACCACTAAGAGGCAATTCAGAAGGTGAGTATGTGTAGTTAATCTGGATTAGAGCCCTGGGTCTGGGTCCTAACTCTGCATTCTATTATCACCACAAGTGGAGGTGAGTCTTTTAACTCCTCTGAGACTCAATACCTTTATCTATAAAATCAGAATAACTTTAACTCCAATGCCACTAGCTGTTTTTGTTATGATTAAATAAAGCAATGCACTTAAAGCAGTTTTCACAATGCCTGTGGTTATAAACACTCATAAGTGGTTCTTTATTAGAGTTGTGTCCAGTGAATGTCCAGAATTAGAAAAAGGGCAGGTGCCCACTAGGTGAATGTGGAAAACAGGCACACAGTAAATAGCCCATGAGGCCATATAACAAAGTAGAGGTGAAGAAAGAGCAGCAGCATATGAAAGTCCCTCAGAAGGCCTGTATAAGCTTTTCATGCTTTTGGGGGAGAGAAGTTAAAAGAGCAGATCTGAGAGGTGCCTAGCTCAGTCAGTGGAGCTTGTAGCTCTTGATCTCAGGGTTGTGGGTTTAAGCCCCATGTTGGGTGTAGAGATTTATTTAAAAATAAAAATCTTTAAAAAGTTAAAAAAAAAAAAAAACAGCTCTGAGAGTCAAGGTCTGCCCTCTGATGAAGGAGTAGTCCCTTATGGGTACTAGAATTTGGCACTCCCGGCCCTTACCTTTTTTCACCTGTAAAATGCTTATGCGAATAAATTCCTGGTCCCAAATTATCAAACTCTTCTTTGGGGAGGGGAATAAGGAGGTCAAAAAATAAACAAAAGTTCTTGGAATAAAGAGGAGAAATAGAGATGGAGGTGCCAATGTTTCTCAGCGTGGGCCTGCATCCCGGGAAGCTCTGTGGTCAAGCAACTGCACATATTTTCAGGGAGAGAGAAAGAGAGAGAAGTGGCCAGAGAACATCCATCATGAGAGAATAAATAGCAAAGAAATAGTTCCTTGTTTGCCTAAATTTCTTTTCAAAGTCATCTTAGGGACTAGGGCTAGAGATCTTGGCTGGGTCAAATGCCCATGTGTGGACTGAGGTCTCCCAGGCACTTACTGGGGAAGACAGGTCAAGATGATTATTCCCACTGGAAACACAAAAAAAAGAAACATGGCTAAGGAGGCGAAGGGGTTTTACTAAGAGCATTCTAATAGTGCTGAAATCTAGCATAGACCAAACCCTTCTAAATGCCCACAAGACCTTGAATGATCATCCCTCACTCCAAACTTCTGAGATAACTCTTTTGTCCCACAATCTGTAACCAGCCTCCCTGGCTTCTTTGCTGTTATTCCCACACTCCAGGTGTGTTCTTGAAGCAGGGCCTTTGCACCTGCTACTTTCTTCCTCCACTTGGAGCCATCTTTCTTCAGATAGCCCCATGGCTCACTCCCTAACTTTATTCATGTGTTTGTTTAAATGTCACTTTATGAGAGAGGGTTTCCCTGCCTATATTATCTGAATAGCACCTCATGACTTTCTATCCCCAATGCTGTTGTATTTTTCTTTTTCTCTCTCATTACCACCCAACTTTTTGTAATGTGCTTATTTTCTATCTCCTCCAATGGCTCCAAGAGGAAATGAACTTTATTTTGTTTTCTGCTATATTTCTGGAGCCTACCACAGTACCTAGCATCAATCAAATATTCTGAATGGAAAAATATCTGGCTTAGAAGCCTCATCCTCAAACGTGTCCCACATGACAGCTTTATCATTTTCTGCCAGACTAAACATTGGTGGGTTCTTGACTGCTGAGTTCAGCCAAATTTTTGACCCCAGTGAAGGTAGCATCCAGGTCATGGATCAATACTTCTCCTCATGTTTTCATCTAAGGCACTGTAAGACTTTGACCTTCTGGTTTGAGCCCAAGAACATTTTGATTCTAAGTTTGTGAGTAGAAATGATTTGGTGCAAACTATTCCATCTGACATCAGTTAATTTTACCAAAAAAAAAAAATATTTCTCAAGACAAATTCCACAAATTGTCTTAATTCTTTAGTGCTTATATGCTCAGTCATTGTGTATGTAACAGAAGGCTGCATGCAGTTCAGTTTAAGAGGGACACACACAAACCATAACCCTTTTGGAACATTTTTATTTGTTGTCACTCTTCTTTGACAAATACAGAACTGATAATGCCAGTATTTAAAGCAATCTTACATGTTTTTCCTCCAAAGTCTTCTTTTTTACCTGAGATTGAGATTCACAGTGGCAGAAACACAAAGTTCAGACATGTGTTGAGTAAACTTAATGCCCCAGACCTCATAAGCCTGTGCATTATTATCACTCAGATTCATTCAAGCAAAAGAGAAACTACACTGGAAACTTAGAAATAATCTGACATAGGGAATTAGTTAAAAAGATATAGGAGGACTTGGAAAGGGAGAACCAAGATCATACAGGAATAACACCTGTAGAAACAGCTGCTGCCACCCCCCCCCACACACACACACCGTAGGCTGAGCATGGAGAGAGCAGGCTGGAGTGATTACAGCCTCCAGTTTGGAGGAGAGAACCAGCCTCCTGAGGAGGAGATGCTGTGGGCTGCTGCTAGTATTTCTGAGGGCATATGATATGGCTGGTTCTGGGATTACAGATCAACTGCTACAAAAACCAATCCTGCATGGAGTAAAGAAGCATGAATGGGTGATGCAGAGATAAACAGGAAGAAAACAAAAGGAAGAAAGTTTTCTCCTGCATCCAGCTTTCCTGTCCCCCTCCATCAATAGAACTAGCTGGGACACTGAGGGCAAAGGAAGAATGCGATTTGCAGCTTCTGGGCATCAGCATCACAAAACAGAGTAGGAAAAAGTGATTCAGTTTACATCTGAGAGACAATAGCTCAATAACCAGCACAGCATCCAAATGAGGCCAAATTAACAATGATGCCCAAATTTTGCTAACTCTTAGCATACACCACCAAGACAGTTACTTCTTTACTCTGCTCATAGTCCTGCTGAGAGTCATAAAATAGGAACTTTCAACCTCTCAAAAGTTTTCAAAATTTTTTTTCTGGACTACTCTCCACCCTCTCAATTTCTCCACATCACAGCTCAACTCATCTTGTGATTTTTTTCATCCAGCCTGCCCTAAGGTCGCTTACATTTGAGAAGAGAAGATTTACTGCTGACTTGCTTCTCTGCCTATATCTAGGTGGTAAATACTGAATTCAAGTCCAAACATGTTCTCTAATCCAACCTCACCAACAATAAAGGTGACATCTTGAGTTCACATTCCTACGAATACATCTGAAAAATTTTTTACAACCTGTAAAGAGCTAGAAGTAATTACCTCTCTCCAAAACCCCTAATACTAGCTTGAGTTAAAGTAGGGTGTAACTGTATATTCATCACCACTCCCTCTACTGTCCCTACTGTCCTTTATGTGTGGAAGGGTCTGGGATCCCTCATGTTCACCCTCCAGTCTCCCATCTGAATGCCATCTCTCAGGAGTCACCTGAGGAGCTCATCACATCCTTCATGAGAACATGCTTACTTGCCCAGGGCAGTGTTTCCCAATGTCCCAAGACAATTCATGGACTCCTTTTACTCCTCCTGTACCAAAGCCTTGATGCATTGCAGGCAAACATGTAAAACAGCCATCTCCTCCTCTGTGTAGACCTTGTCATCAGAGTGTGAGGCATATAGCCTTTGGCCCAGATCTCACAAAGCCTCCAACTGAGTCTTTGCTTCAGTATTTCTTAGGAAAGAGAACAGATATCAAACTGTTTTCACCATAAATGAACACAGAGTAGGCATTTCTGAACACTGGAGAATGGACCAGAACCACCTTCTTCTTTCTTTTTCCCTCCGTGTCTGTCAGCTCAAGCAAATTGGTGCCTGGGGAAGAGATGAGGTTACCAACACCTCAATTTCTTAGAAATGATAAAGCTTTGAATCTAAGTTTGGACTCAGCTAGAGTTGGACTTTATTGCCCTGTAATTGAAATAATCTTTTAGCCCTGATTATTACAGTTGTACATGGTAGAAATCCAACTCAATCTTAGGTAGCAAAGAGAAGTTATCAGCTCATGAAACTAGTCATGGTGCTCTAATGATACCATCAGGATTTGGCTTGTGTCTTTCATCCTGGCTTCACTGTAAGCTGCTTTCATGTTTCACATTATGGTGGCAAAATGTCACCTGCAGCTTCAAGCTTAGCAACTTGAACTAAATCTTCCAGCTCAGCAACTTCGACTAAAAAAAGAACTTTACTAACAAAAGTTTCAACAAATATCCTAGGACTAAATATAATTGGATCAATCTCAGTCACACAGACATTCATTAAGCAATGGCCACTGTGACCAGGAGGTTAAATGAACTAATTGGCCTGATCTGGATCATGCATTTAATACCAAGATTCATGGATAGGATCAGTCAAGATGAAACACAGAACAAAACAAGGAGTAGGGACAGGTTCTGCAAAGAAAAATTGAAAGTCTATTACCAGCAAAAAGGAATAAATGTAAGGCAACCAAAACAACAGCTTCCTCCCTCAAACAATTTATATTTGTCCTTTTTACTCCTTTTTTATTCTATTATGATTTATATTTATATTCTATTTACTTTTTGTATATTCCCTAATAACATGTAAACTTCTGTGCGTTACCCAAACTGCTCGACAAAAGTATGGCATATAGTAGGGACTAAACAAATGTTAGTTGACTATATGACCAGAATGCTTTGGTAACATCTCTCTTTGAGAAACAAACTTCTTTGGGGATTATAAAAATACAGTAGGGGATGTTTCTATCTCTGAATGGCAAATGGGACAGTTGACTCCCTTGACTCTGAGAAAACCTGGATGCCAAGAGTTTGTTTTTTTTTTTTTTAATCAAGTACTTAGAGGCACCTGCGTGGCTCAGTTGGTTGAGTGTCTGATTCTTGATGTCAGCTTAGGTCATGATCTTGCCATTGTGAGATCAAGCACCATGTTGGGCTCTGAGCTAAGTATAGAACCTCCTTGGGATTTTCTGTCTCCTCTCTCTCTCTCTCTCTCTCTCTCTCGCGCGCGCGCGCGCGCGCTCTCTCCCTTCCCTGCTTGTGTGTGTTCACATTCTCTCTCAAAATAAATAAATACACTTAAAAAATAAATTAAGTATTTATCCATGATCAGTTTTGTCAAAAGCAGAGTCTGAGACAAGAACTTAGGAGGAGATAGTTTATTTGAGAGGTGGTGTCAGGAAGAAGGAGAAGTGAGGGAGCAGCAAAAATGTTAGAGGAAAAGAGATCAAATCGATATAAAGGTTCATTGTTGAGGATACCAGTGGGAACAAAAGGGGCTCTATTCTGCTGGGACATCCTGAGAAGCATACAGAAGGCCTCCCAGAATTATAACCTTAGAACAGGAAATGGGGTATTTCTCTGTTTTTCAACAATGATTGTTGAAGGATGGTACCCATGGCAATAATTCCCCAACCTCTACTTCTGGGTTGTAGCATCAGAGAAGCCCTGGGTCAGAAATGGAGAGGTACACAATGAGAGACTGAAACTAGAACTGTCAGCTCAAGGAGAATCTGAAATTGTGTCGGATTGTCTTCCACAGCTCTAACTGAAGGGGGCTGATGGAGCTACCAGAGTGTCTGTTACAATTGTACCTTGAAGTTCTGGCAGATCATATCCCAGCCTGGGTAAGGGATGGACCAAATTCATGTAAATGAAAGTTGCTGAATCAAACCTCCATTCTTAGTGAAAGTATTTGGTTATCTTCAAAATCACAAAATTTCTGGTCTTTCTAGTACCTTCTCCCTCCTACTCCCAGCACACATACTTTTCAAATCACATGGAGACAAATGTACCATTACACACCAGCTCTCAACATTCCATCCACAAACCTAGTAGATGTGCTTTAAGAATGGAGTAGCCCCAGGCTAGTCATGGTAAAGACTCAGTCACAGTACTACTTCCTGGGTGACCTCAGCATTACTATTTTTTAGTGAAGATTTATGACAGTAAAAAACAAAAATTATTTTCTCTGGGCTTGTCCACTCATCTCTGGATGTGAGGCAATAACATAATGAATTGAAACACAGCTAGTAGCCACAACCTTAGAAAATTGAGCTCAATCAAACCAGAAAATACATTTTTTCAACCAAAGCCATAAGGGTCACTTCTCAGATGACAACTATAACAAATCTGTGTTTCAAATGTTTTCAGTCTCTCTCTGGGCTCTCTCAGATCCATCACACAGCTTCCATCAGCCTGTTTGTGGGGGGACTTGCAGCTGTATTTAGTGGGAAAGCTGGGTTGGGCCAAATCAGACGGCTCTCTCCAGAACCACCAAAATCATGGAACTGCCAGTGGGTACACAGTTACCCTGGAGTAGAAACTGTCCTTCTCTGAGGGACTGACGGGATCTGAAGGTATATGCCACAGGGGCATCTTGATTACATTGTGAAATGGTTACAAGTACAAAAACTTGGTCTCTAAATGTTGGTTGATAGCTGCATGTTTTCCCCAGGCCTGGCTGGTAATCCTCAGCACCAAAATAATAGATGAGGTGACCCAGATTTCTTCATTTAAGGATTCTATGATTCTGTTTTAGGAAATGATGCTTAGAATTTCTGAGGTAAGCTTCTCAGAACTGATTTTTCTCCCTAATCTTGATACATGACTGAAACCAGATACACCCTGATGTTGTCTGATGAGGTCAAATAAAACGCAGTTCCTTCTACATTTCCTCCTCACTTGGAGGTTCCTCCTTGAGCAAGACTTTGTACGTCTATCATATTGTTGAGACAGGCTCTTGAGGACTCCTCACCAATGGAGTCTAAGGGAAGGTTATCTTTTGGGGCAAAGGAAGAATGCTCCTATATAGGTGGATTCTGGGGTGGGGACACAAGAAAGGTGTCCCTTAGCCTATCTTTCTTCTGCATCTCAGTGATTTACTTTCATGCCAATTCCTCACTCTTTCATCATGGTCCCAACACTGACTTTCAACATGAATCCTCAAAAAGTGTTTAAATTATGTCATTTTTGGAGATTGTTCTCCCTATCTTTACCAACCTTCCACACTTCATTGAGCTAAACTTCTGTCCTCCCACTAATACACACACATCATTGTTTCTGTGTTGCCTTTGTCTGGATTCCCTCAGAAACAGACTCTAAAATAAGGATCAGAGTGCGAGTTAAAGACAATCCCAGGAAGCATTCACAGATGCCTAGGGGCAAGAAAGCAAGGCAGTCAATGCAAGGTGCATTCATGAGCAGGTGCTGCTACAGGCAGTTGGGATTTGGTTCCCCCATGACCTTTTGGATATAGTACAAAACAGACTCCAGACTGTCCCACATGAGGGATCTGGGGTGTTTATCCACAAACTCCTAATCATTATTGCTGATGGTGCTCTAGAATGCCAATGTACTGAACTCCCAACTTGCTCTGCTTGTGAGCTAGGAGAAAGCCTCCAGGCCTTGAAGAATCACAGGTGCTTGTGGTAAGACATGGGAAACATACACAAAAACAGGAAGAACCAGCACCACAGGATATGAGCGGGACACCCACAGTATCTGCTGTAGGTGTGAACCCTTCAAGTCCTCCAGCATGCCTGTTTCAGTTGTGCAGTGGCTGTCATTCCCACTAGCCTCCACACATCATTGAGGCCAGAAACTGCCTTCTTTGTGTCTCTCTGCTCCATCCCTCAGAAGATCCAGTTTACAAGAGATGTTCAGCAAATGCTTTCAAAAAGAAATAGAAGCTGGGCGCCTGGGTGGCTCAGTTGGTTAAGTGTCCAACTTCAGCTCAGGTCATGATCTTGTGGTCCGTGAGTTTGAGCCCCATGTCAGGCTCTGTGCTGACAACTCAGGGCCTGGAACTTTCTTCAGATTCTGTGTCTCCCTCTCTATGTCCCTCCCCCACTTGCACTCTGTCTCTTAAAGATGAATAAATGTTAAAAAATTAAATAAAAATAAGAAACAGAAGCAGCAGCATGAGGCCATGATTGACCACAAGAAGTCAGAAAAGATTTCCTTGGGGGAAAAAGTAGTACCAGGAACCCATCAATTAATAGTGGAGGTGAAGAAGATTGGAAAGAGATATCTAAGACATAGTATGCAACCTGTTCCGATAGGAAAATCCTCTGCCCTTGCATTCCTTTGCTGCCTTGGAACTATCTGGTCTTAGAAGGCAGACCACCAGGGCAAAGATACTTTACCTGGAGAGACTGCAAATATGTCCCTTCATCCCCAAGGAGCAGAGAACAGCACTACTGGTATGTTTTTGTTTTTGTTTATCTTCCCAGCCACCAAAGAAGAGAGAACTGAGTTTTCTATAGTTTAAATTATGGGCTGTGGAGGCACTTCATGAGCAGGTCTGGCTTGGTACAGAGAGATCACAAAGGTGGAAGCTGGGTAAGGAAGAAGAAGGAGTCTGGGGGTGAGGGGATTGTATGAGAAGGAGCCCTGCAGGGCAGAGTCCCCCACTGAGTCTGAATTTTACCACACCAGCCCCTAGGATCATCCAGTGGGAGTTGTGCTACCATCTGGCTACTTTATGAGGAAACTTTCCTGGAGTTTCTATCCTTTCCCTCAAGACAACTCTGAGACCAAAGGGCATTTAGTGAGGGGTGAAGAGAGCTCCCACACCTGGTTGGGAGAAGAAATGGGTGCTCAGGCTAAAATGCAGATTCTATTCAGCTGGTCTGGGTGGGGTCTGTGTGTCTGGATTTATAATAATCCCCAAGTGATGCTCTTGCTACTGGTCCATGGATCAATCACTATGAGCAGCAAGGTACTAAGTACCTTGAGCTAGTGCAGTGTAGAAGGGACACACCTGTTACATTAGAAAGTATACAAGGCTCTCTCCTTATTTTGTCTCCTATCTACTTTTAATTTGTTATCATGTTAATCAAGTCCCTTCAGAGAAGGAGTGGTCCAGCCAAACTGGACAATTTGGGGATAGTTTAATGAAAATATTTGTAAAGGTGTGTACAGGGCATAGTAAAACACAAAGAATAGAGCAGCACCCCAAAACTAGCTACATCATTGAAAGAGAAATTGAAAGCATTTGAGGGAGTAGTGAGAATAGGGCATTTGTTAGGACCCTTGGCCTTGGGCCAATGTGGGCAACCAGCTCAGGCACCCTGAAGGGAGAACCTGGCTCCCTTTTCCCCACTGACCTCCTTTGCCCTCTCTTTGCTCAAACCCAACCTGAATCAAGGAAGACTTGCCCAGGTCAGCTTCTGGGGGCGAGGGGCCCAGACAGAGTGGGTAAGGGTGGAGGGAGGTATTATTAGCCACAATTATTAGCTACATTTTATAAATCCTTGTTCATCAGCTTAAGATTTTTTCAGAAAAAGTTAAGAACATATAAAACCAGGGATGGGTAACTTTATGAAGAACCAGAGAGTAAATACTTTAGTTTTTGCAGATACTATCACAATTACTCACTTCCACATTTGTAGTAAGAAATTATAAGTAAACAAATGGGCACAGCTGTGTCCCAGTGAAACTTTATTTACAAAAACAGGCCAGCAGGCCAAATGTAGTTTGTGGGCTCCAACATAAAAACACATTATTTTCCCTCCCCCCTCCTCCTTTCCTCCAACCATTCTCTCCTCTCTCCCTCCCCCTTTTCCCACATTCTCTCCCTTTCCCCTCTGACACCTCCAGCCTGCACTGTGATAGGAGAAGAAGAAACTAAACCTGGGGGTTGAGTGACAAGGAGGCTATGCATAGGTGAATGGTGGTGAGTAGAAACAGACCATTCCAGAGGAAATTTGTGAGCAAGAATAGGAATCTTCTTTGTGTAAAGGAGGAATGGCTAAGAAAAGAAAAATGGGTTTGACTGTAAGGACTTTGAAAATCAGGCAAAAAATATGGATTATCTTCAAGAGGCCATTAGGGAGCCACAGAATTGGGAGTCCCATTAGAAGGACAGGCCGTGGTGAGATCACAGACACTCTGTGAGTGTCCGCAGAGAGCTGTTTACTGTCATGGATCCCATGTAAAACTATGTATTCATAACAGTTTAGATTTGTCTTTTTTGTCAGCAAACTTGTATCCTCCCACAAGCTGTTAATTAATTTCTCAGATGAAGAAGCTCCTCTATGTAAAGCAGGAGCTCAAACCACCAAGCAGCACATTCAGTAATGGACTCTGGCAAACCTGCGTAAAAATTAAGAGAAGATATGGTTTGCCAGCCAGCAGGACAGGGGCACTAATTGCAAACATGGCAATCCTGAGTCAAGTCTCAAGGAATGATCAGCTATGCTTACAGGAAGAGGTCACCAATGGTCAGATGCCCACCAAAGCCTTCTTTACATACTCTTATTAAGAGAGCTCCTGGTGAGGGAGACTAGTAGGGACAGCACCTTCCCAGACCCTCTTTTTGCACCTACCACTCTGAAGGTGTCCCTCAGCAGCTGTTCCTGCTCTCCACCAGACAGGCTGGATGCAGGAGACGGTTAATGCAACTCCCCTCCTCACCAGCTCTCAGGTGAAGACCTGAGATACAGATCATTGGAGACAGAGATAGAGATACTTGGAAGTTTGAAGAAAAGTACCCAGCCTTCTCAACCCTCAGGTAAGATAACTCCGTGGTGTCTTCCATGTCACCTCCTAAAAGTTCCAGACTAGCTCAACCATGGCTGCCCTCAATAGTGGATAATTTGCTTAAGAATATACCCTGTGGAAGGATGTGAGGGCGATCTGGCTGCGACATCTGTCACTCCATTGATCACCAGGGTTGATTCGGCTGATCTAGCTGGGTAGGCAGGTGTCCCCTTCTTCCCTCACCGCTCCATGTGCATCCCTCTCAAAGCTGAGTGCTCGGTCGAAGAGGACAACCTTCTCCGATAAAGGAGTGCCATTCTTCTGTCAAGAGTATACGAGTAGCTGCGCTCCCCTGCTAGAACCTCCAAACAAACTCTCAAGGTCCATTTGTAGAACTCAGGGTAGTCAAGCTTCCAAGACTCCAGACACATCCCAATGAGGCGTTGCACGTGGCAGTCTGCCTTTCTTAAAAAAAAAAAAAAAAAAGAATATACCCTGTGGAAGTAGAGCATGGGAGACAGGAAAGAATATAAACAGGCTGGTGTGCAAGGGAAGTGCCTATAGCCTACTTTCCATCATGGAATCTGAATTTTCTGAGGTTCTAAGATCTTGCATAGGGAGTTATGAAACTTCAAGCTTTTATCTCTAGTTACAATCCAATCAGAGCCAAATGCTCTGCTGTAATAGTCCCCAGTGACTACAAAATTGGGCACAGCAGGCCTGGGGGCAAAAAAAGAAAAAAAGAATAAATCTGGGCAGTCCCCATTTTTAGAGGCCGCACCCACACAATGACTGTCCTCTCACTTGAAGCCCCTTGGTGAGCATCTCATTCCTACCCTGACATGTAGACATTGTATGTGAGGAATATTAGCATTCTTTCCGATAGCAGCCACCTCTGTGATGCTCCAGTGGTTTAGTCTCCCTTTAAGCAAAATGCTGGAGCTTATCATCACATCTTGCAGACTATTACTGTTTATAAGACTTGGTTTTACTGTACACTTTAATTTATTTCAAAACAAGGCAAAGCACACATTTTTTTCACATGAAAAAAGTAAATAAATAAATAAATAAATAAATAAATAAATAAATAATATTGGGCCTCCCCATCCTGCACTGAATATCAAAGTATGGCTTTGTTTGGGTTCCATTAGAGCACCAGCAGCTCAAGTACAAAGCCAAGATCAGGAGACTCAAAGGAAGCATAGGTCACATTGAAGCCCTTTTCTTTAAGATCGCTGGTCCTGACTTGATCAGTATCTGTCCAGGATTGAGGGGTCCAGGGGAAAGTTTGGGGGTTACAAACATTAATTATGCCTAAGAAAGGAAGGCTTCATGCTTGGTGATACCTGGGATTTGGGATCCACCAGACACTACCTTTGTGAACATCCTTATTCATTTCTCTCCTCATCCCTTCATCCATCTCTTTCACTTTCAGGATATACACCAAAATCATATCAATCCTCCACACACCAGTCTCTATACATTCCTCCCATGTTCACAATTCTTGGCTGGCTGTCCACTTCTCCAATTTGGCATTACTCTAGCTTCAAATGAGTTACTCAGGCCAGGGACCCCCCAGACACTAAAATGACAACATTTATCCCTACTTCCAAACTTTTACTTGTATTTTCCTTTTAATTTGTTCTTCCCCTATGGCCATTCAAATACCATCTACCCACCCCTCAAGCCCATTCACTCATGAAGCACTTTGTCCAGCTAATCATTAAGTCCTGGTTCTGTGCAGGCACTATTATAGGCACCAGATGCTGTCAGTGCCTCCTTTCACCAAGCTCTTAAAAGCACCTGCTTCATGTTCTCAGCCACTTCTTTAATATTTTTTCCAGAGTTATCCTTCAGTGATCATAGAAGACTATTTCATGAGTTTGTACATCCACTGTCTCTCAGACTGCCAGCTAACCCAAGGGGGGCCTACATGATGCTGACTAACAGCAGGCTATCAACGATGGAAGATGTCTCCAGAATGCATGCTGTTGAGCTGTGAATGCCCAGAACAACACAATAAAAATCTTGTGTGGGACTCCAGAATTCATACTTTTTTTAACCTCTCCAGGATGCACTCTGAAAGATAAAAACCAATCAGTTGATGTCTACTGGTGAAATGACTTTATGTGAGACGAAAAGAAGCTACTTGAGAGAAACAAACTATAAAAAGAAGGAGGAATAATATTCTTCCCTGAGAAACCCTCCTAGGGAAGGGATGAAGAATGACATTTGTTGGGAATATATATAGGCATGCTCAGAGTAGAAGTTGACCAGCTCTAAGGCTACAGGAGCTGGAACAATGGGAGATAACTCTGCATGAGACAAGAAAGAGAAACATGAAGAGGTGCAAATGGAAGAGATAAAGGAAAGAAAGTTGAGGGAGAGGAGAGAAGATAAACAGTAAGAGCTGGCAGTATGCAAAGTTACCACTTCTCTTGGCCCCAAATCTTTAAAAAATTATACAAAAACTCATGAAATGTTTTCTGTGAGTGGATTTTTAATGAAATCCAGAGAAGAACCTGAGCTGAGTGAATATGGAGTAGAACACAGAATGGCAGCCAAAGTGGGGAATCCATGTTAATTTGCTGAGCTGAGACTTTGGGGAAACTCGAGACTTCCCCAAGTTATGAAGTTAAATGTACTTTAGAGAGTCCCACAGAGATAAAGGAAGTAAATGCAAAATTCACAAAATATGATGGAGTTGAAGCTGTTCTAATGCCAGTGTCAGAGGTCTGGAATCTTGAGAGGATAGATGGTGAGAATGTCATGGAATGAACTTAGTTATTCAGTATTAAGTGTCCAAGAGGAGGTGGCCTGCTGATGAGGAAATCCCAGAATTAGGAGCTTAGACATGTTAGGTCCCCAATGTACTTAATAATTATCACTTCTTCTCTTGATTAAAGCTCTGAGCACATGTCATATGAACCATGAATAACCCAAGGCTGCCAGGCTTTATTTATCTATGGTACTTTATGGTGCTAATGAGGTGGTCATAGACTGGAAGTCTGCCTTTTTCCCCATGGAAATGTGAATTCTCAGCCTCCTCTTTTCAAGGTTCCCATAGTGTCTCAATGAGAAGTGTGCTTCAGAATCGCTTCAGAACCACTTCAGAATCACAGGAACTTTCCTGTGTCTCACTGATCTCCCTGATCCATCCCTTCCACTTCTACAGCAGGGTTGCCTGCTGTATTACTCTAAGTCACCTTCAGGCCACTGCTCCTGCCACCAATCCCAAAGAGGCTTTGGCCACCACCCATGCCACTGACACCATTGATGCTGCCATCGTGTTCATGATGTTTGTTCATTTTCTCACTGCCTTATGGGTAGAGAAATGATGCCCCGCCTGTGTTAGGCTCACCAAAAAGGCCCTATAACATATAACTAAGCCCCAAAATGTTATTACTCTCTCAGCTTTATGTTCAACTTTCTCCCCCTGAAAATATAAAATGCTACAATTGGGATGGTCAGGAGTGGATCATGTAGCAACTACCACACCAGACCCAGGGCCCCCAAATCTTTCAGAGCTTTAGCTTTAGTACAGAAACTGATTCTTCCTTACACACTCTCTTTCCTTGGTCAGTTTATTTTCCAGGGGCTCTAATGTCTGGATTTTCAGTTTGACTTTTATCTGGCCTCTCTCAGCATGTCTGCCCATATCTGCATGCCAATCCCTGATATGAAGTTTCATTTCAATTCAGTCTTTATGAATAGAAAAGGTTGAGAAGAGGGCCACAGATCTCCCACTCCCACATTGCCTCATGACTCAGCCAGGACCCCATGGTTTTATCTTCTGATGCCTATCTCCTCACCCAGTGGTGAGGAAACACCATTCCTTAGGGTCCCACACTACTGTTTTCTAAAGTGTTCTTGTTCCAGTTCCACACTTACTGGGTGACCTTGAGTAAATCACTCCTTCTTTCTGAGCTTCAATCTCCTCATCTATAAAATGATAATTCTGTTGATACACATAGATGGCAATAGGGACCCTTGAAACTCTGAGAGCTAAATTAGAAAAATATATACTGGATTGAGATTGGTAGAGACATAGGCATCTTAAAGACAAAACCAGAGCAAGAAAAACAGCTGCAGCCTAATTGATGTTGCCATTAACATGATTAAAGAGAAAACACATCAAAGGAAAGGGAAGGATCAGCCTTGAAGCAGTCTGTCTTGTCCTCCCACATGTCTATTCCAGACAGAGATGGGTGAGAATGGGCCTTCACACTGGAGTCTGATCCTGTTAAACCTTCGGGACATCCCTCTAATTCCTCAGCTTTTAACTCCATCCCTACTAAATAGGCTTCTTGTTTCTTTCATCTCTTTTTGATTCTGGGTGGATAAACTAATGCTTTGTAAGCACTTTGAGACTAGAAATCATATACACAGTTAAGCTTATTATTTTAACATGGAAGATGGATCCTGACATCAGGCTTTTAAGCCACATTTGTGGCCCCAAGAAGGAAAACAACTACCTAGTAAAACTGCAATAAGCATTCTCTATCAGCTTATATGTAAACCTCCAAAAATTGAAAAATAGAGTAATTTCAAGAAAAGACAGTGATACCATTTTTTTGGATTTCAATACTTATGATATTGTTGTTTTAAAGATTCAACTGATTTTTACCTAGTTCTAAATGTATAATACATTCCAAGGTTACCTTAAGGCAGTGGTAACTTATCTTTGTGGAAATTCTTAGTTAAGGCACTGCTGGTTGCTGTAACAAATCAATTCTAAAATGTCAGTGGCTTAACACAACAGTTAATGCAGGTGTCACTAGTTAGTAAGTGACTTTCCTTATGTGATGATTCAGTGATCAAGTTTTCTTCCATTTTGTGGTTCTACCATCCCTTAAATCCTCAGAGTTTTCTGCACTCAGTAGAGAAAGATACAGTGTATGGTACACCCTTGTTCTTAGAAAACCTAAGTCTGGAATGTGACATAGCTCACTGCTGCTAAGGTGGCACTGACAGGAGCCATTCACATGTGTGTACAAAGAGATGTGTCACTGGCTAACAACTTTCCTTCAACAGCTACTTCACACTAAGGAATGAAGCACACATTTTGATGAACAGCTATTCAACACAACCACAGGACCCAATACCCCCTTAAAAACAAAAGGAAATCAAGCACCCTTTCCCCAGAAAAAAAAAAGGTTGTGAGGGGCTCATTCATTAATTCATTAATATTCCACTGTTTGAACCTTCCACTGAAGGTTTTTCGACAGAGTAAGCACATACATTTATATTCATGCCTCTTCCTCTGTCACCCTCTCCTCCCACCGAAGAAAGTATATTTGAAAGATTAAAAGAGAAGGGGGAAGACATTAGCAAACAACATATTTCCATGTATATTTCTGGAGTAGATGGAAGTGTGTTTAATGGTGAGGTCGAAAGGAGAGAGGTGATCCCAAGAGTAACCATGGAAGGCTGTAGATAAGGAACAGCTCCGTGAAACAAGAACAGAATGCTTCATAAAAGGCAAAATCCATGAATGAGAGAGGGAGAGCTCTTAAAATTAAAAATATAACTGTTGAAATTAAAAATACAAAAGCAAGTTTTGAAGACAGGATAGAGAGAAAAGGAGATGGCATAATTTACTGCTAGCTGACCCTATCAACTGCTAGCTATGCCCCCAGCAAGGACACCCTTGACAGAGTGGGTCCTTGCCCACTCTAAGCAAGGCCCATGTCTTTGTCTTCTATACCACCATCGAAGCCCAGGAGTTGTTGAAGATGGTCTAAAGTATTGTAGTGGCTAATAGAAATTACAACATTTAGAAAAGGTGGAGTAGAGGATTTTTTAAACTATATTTGAAAGATGGTTTTTCCTTTGTCCAAGGAAAAATATTGAAGAAGTTAAAACTTTGGGGGAGGGAGGGTGACTCCCCAGTTCCTACCTCACATTCTGCCCCTTAAGGCTCTAAAGAAGCACTTACTTCTAATCGCAACAGGATAATTAGCTACCAGTTTCAGAAAGCCTCACTTTTTATCCTGTGATTTTTCTCTTCCTCTCCCAAGCAGGACCTTTCTCCAAGAGTAGATTAGTCCATATAGAATAATGCAGTAGGAAGACTATGGTTGTTAGGCCTACAACTCCAGGTAGCATACATGGGTGCCCCAAATATAATGGCCTTTGAAGTAATATGAGATTTTTTTTAAGTTTATTTATTTTGAGAGAACAGAAAGAGAGAGAAAGAGCATGCATGAACTGGGGAGGCACAGAGAGAGAGAGAGAGAGAGAGAGAGAGAGAGAGAATCATAAGAAGTCTTCGTGCTGTCAACCCAGAGCCAGTCTTGGGGGCTTGAACAGTGAAATCATGACTGAGCCAAAATCAAGAGTCGGATGCTTAACCGACTGAGCCACCTAGGCATCCCTGAAGTAATGTGAGGTTTAAATGCATTCTGGGGTCCCTGGGTGGCTCAGTTGGTTAAGCATCTGACTTGATTTCAGCTCAGGTCCTGATCTCAAGGTTCATGAGATTGAGCCCCACAGGGGGCTCTGTGCTGACAGAGCAGAGCCTGCTTGGGATTCTATCTCTCTCAATCTCTCTCTGCCCTTCCCCCACTGGTGTTCTTTCTCTCTCTCCCCTCCCCCTTCTCAAAATAAATACATAGGCATTTAAAAAAATTAAATAAATGCACTTGTTCTTCCAATTATCCAGCAGGTAAAGTTTGAAACACACACACACACACACACACACACACACACACACACACACACCTAGACTTTTACAAATACACACACCCACATACATCCTAATGGCAAATGTTAACACATATACATCCAAAGGGCAAAGTTAAAATCTCAGAGATGGGGCACCTTCATGTTTCAGTCCATTAAGCATCTGACTCTTGATTTAGGTGCAGGTCCTGATCTCAGGATTCATGAGATCAAGCCCCTTGTGGGGTTCTTGTGCTGACAATATGGGGCCTACTTGGGATTCTGTCTGTCCCTCTCTCTCTGCCCCTCCCCACTCTCTTTCTCTTTCTCAAAATAATAAACCTACACTTTGTAAAAAAAAATCTCAGAGATAACAGTCTCAGTGACGAATGACTTTTGACTCCAGGAAGTTAAGGGTATTATGTATAGTGGGAAGAATGGAAGCCCTCAAACTGGAGTTCATGCCCTCCTTTGTCCATGTAAAGACAGCTACTATTCCATGCCACTAAACAGCTGCTATGTGTAATTTGGACCCAGGTTTGTAAGATCATATAAATTTCTGGCACAAGCTAGAAATTTAGATTTTTTTTATGTGAAATCTTCATATGTTTAGATTTTTAAAACTTCAAATGAAACACATTGTGGGCTATATGTAGATGTCTGTTTACCATTTCTAGTTTAAATTTATTTTTTTAAGGGAAATAATTTCCCCATAATTTGTAAAGCCTTCTCTCTCACACAGTGTGTAAAGGGTTTGATTGTGATTAATGCAGAGTAGCATTATCAGCTCTCTTCAGCACCCAGCACCTTTCATGTGGCACATAGAAAGCTTTGATTAAATTGTTGGGGGTTGGTACATGTGTGGTTGATTGCAGAGGATTATTCTTTGAAGTAAAATAGAAGACACAATCCTTACTTACATGAGCCTGTGCTCTTATAATACAGATGTACACACCAGGCACAATTTCACACAGCACAAGATGGAATACTATCCATTCTGTCCTACAGGTGCTGCCAGAGTTTGAAGAAGAGAGGTCAGTTAGGCCAGAAACCTCCAGGCTTCCTGGAGGAAGTGAGGCTGGGACTTCATATCATCCCATGAAGTGTGGGCTGGTATCCAAAACAAGTTTCTTCCATGAAGATAAAATGGAATGAGGTATGAGACAGCAAAGGACTTAGCAGTCCCTGCAGTGAAATGTTAATTATGATGCTCCTTCATTTACCTTTGGGTCTATAAAAGGAATGAAGTGGAAAAGAAGTTGGATAGAAGCCCCCAAAGCAACCAAGGACATGGACAAGTGGGTATGTGGAGGGGGAGAGAAATACCGTTTAAATGCAAGATGTTCAGCAGAGAAAGGAGATTCTGTAAACAAATGTTAATTAAGTGCAATTTGAAAGAGTTTATAGCATGTGTGTCACACTGTGGTAGTTCTAATTAATCTCCAACACTTATTTCATGATCCATTTACTTCAACCACTTCACCTGTGATGGAAGAGTGTAGCTTAAATATGGTGGATATTGTTCAAATTAAAATATACTCTCTGACACATGATAAGATGAGCTGCCCTTTTCCATAACGTAATTTAGATTTAATTATCAATAAAAGAGAAGTAAAGATGTGATTCAACTCTGCTGTAAGGACTCCAACTCCCACTCATTCCAATGTATCTTTCTTGCTGTCCATGAAGTTTTATTTTTAAACTGAAGATCTAATTGTGTACTGCCCTTTTGAGGTTGGGATGGAGAAAGCATGTCAAAATCTGGAGGCGTAAGACACATTAAATGTTATAATCAGTTACCACCTTATTCTCAAACACACCTGCTTCTGACTCAGATTATGGCCCCACCTTGTGATGAACAAAGCGTCAGCGTCTATGGGTCAGTTTTGAAGGATGCTAAGTAGGGCAGTATGCTATTATTTGAAAATAACAGGCAAGTCCTAATTCAGAAGCCTGGCATATAATGTTCTGCTCTGATATTTTCCAAAGGATGGAATAAAAGATGGTATTAAGAGGTAAACAGTATCAAATCATATTAAATTACAGAGTAAAAATATGTGTAACTTTAGTAAAAATATGTTTATGTTTATTTTATAAAATATAAAATAAAATATATATGTATAAACATATATAAAATAAATAAATATAAATAATATAAATAAATAATATATATTATAATATATAATATAAATAAATAACATATATAATATGTTTATTTTTAGTAAAGATATGTTTATGGCCCTTTTTTATTTTACAAGGGGAAAGTTTTAATTTGAGCAAGCATGTCTTCAGAAGTATTTTAGTCAACAGAGGCTAACTGCTGTAATAAACCACCCCCAAACTTCAGTGTCTTTCTAAAATAGAAAGCTATTGTTCAATCAGTGAGTATGGTTACTGATCAGCCTTCCACACAGTGAATCCAGAACCTAGCTTCCTTCTGCCCTGTGGCTTTGCTGTCTCCTCAGGTCTCAAAGATTTTTGCTGGCTTCTTTTCATACAAAGAAAGGAGATGTGAAAAATTAGATGGAAGGTGGTTATGTGCCAGGTCTTGAGGAGGTATTTGTCACTCTACCCACTCCACTGGCTAGAACTTGGTCACCTGACAACAGCCCATTGCAAGGGAGGCTGTGTAATGCAGTCAAGCTACATGCCCAGAAAGAAGGTTCCTAATAATCTCAGAGAGGTTTTTTCTAAAAGGCAGACTATCAGACCTCAGTCACAGAGCCTTCCCAAGGTACAGTTATTTTAGCTAGGATTTAATAATATTGGTTTGTTTTTATTCTACTTATGTTATCTTCTATTTTGGGCAAGTGAAACTGGCTTTACTTCTATGGCAGTACTCTAAAACTTCCTTTCAAAATAAATTTATTTTAAAATAGAGAATCTACTTAAGGAAAAAGTTTAAATAAAATTTAATAAAGTTTAAATAAAAGTTTTAAGTATTTAAGTAAGAATACAAGTGGAACATGGAAATGGCCAAATCTGTTAACAGAAACACATCAAAACACACAATACCTTTGAATGACTTTTCCAGCCTTATTTTCAAGGACTGTTTCCACGCCTAATTTCTGACATTGAATCCAGTAGCTTTCAAACCATCCTCCATTGAACACCGGCTTGCCATGACAAGTTACTAAACCAAAGATTCTCAGTTTTTAATTTTCCTCTTGTAGATTAAATTTTTTTTCAACATTTATTTATTTTTGGGACAGAGAGAGACAGAGCATGAATGGGGGAGGGGCAGAGAGAGAGGGAGACACAGAATCAGAAACAGGCTCCAGGCTCCGAGCCATCAGCCCAGAGCCTGACGCGGGGCTCGAACTCATGGACCGCGAGATCGTGACCTGGCTGAAGTCGGACGCTTAACCGACTGCGCCACCCAGGCGCCCCTCCTCTTGTAGATTAAAAACAAATTAGCATTTGTCTGCTGGATCTAGAATGAGACTTAGACAATATCACATACTTACTTATTTGAAATTAAGCTTTAATATATCACAAGTTCATGGTATTCTTCTACAAAAAATAGTGAGACATCCAGGTGAGCCAAATTCCAAACAAATTAGAAAATTATGCCACAAAGTTTGCCGTGACTTCATTTACACCTTCTTCTATCCCTGACCCACCCCCTCAAACCTAATCCATGCACCAGTCCTTCCTGTTGAAAGCTACTTATGTGTCTACTGCACCACCTATCCCTGCTTTTACCACTGCTGTTACCACTGCACACCTGGACAGAGGCTTGTCTTCCTCCTCTTCTCCCAACCCCAACTCTTTTTAGATCTATCCTTTATGTCTACAATCTGTGAGACCTTCCTAAAACCAAAAGTTCATTATGTTATTTCCTGTTTGAAATTATTAAATTGTGTTCCATTTGACTATAGGATAAACAACAGGCTCCTGAAGTTAACCCACATGACCCATGGAGTTTTGCCCTAGCTGCCATGTCCAGCTTCTTGTCTATCAGCTATCCCAGCTTTCTCCATTCTCCTAGTTCATCAAAAGTCCCAGCTTTCCCTCTCCATGAGTCACTGCCCAAGAATTTATCCCCACCTAAAACATCATTTTTTTCTCCTCTGCTGCCAAAGAACTGACTGTCACCTGACCAGGGTGGGTAAGAGCCCCTAGTATGAGCTCTTGTACCACCTTGTGTATACCATTTTCATATCAGACATTGCAATGCAGGCTTATTTTGAGGTCCCAGAGACACTATGTATTGACTATGTATTGACTATGTATTGTTCACCTTTATATCCCCAGTGCTAGATCTTATATGCAAAGAGCTCATTTTGTCACTCCAGAAATTCTTCTAACTTTTGCACCTGACACCTCTTGATTTGGAGAATTGCACCTTCCCATCTCCAACCATAGGACCCTTCAGAGATTCCCAAACATGGTACCTTGCTGCCCCCAACTCTGGCCAATTGAAGCCAAGTCAATGATTGATCTCCCACTGGGAATGTTTCAAACTGGAATTCAGGGAAAAGGGATGATTTTCTAAGATAGCAAAACTGAGAAGTGTGAGATGACAAGAGCAGGGCAAGGTGGAAGAAAATAAGTGTCTCACACATAGCAGACAGCTAAGAGGTGCCAAGGACATGTGATTAACACTTGACTTGGGGTCCAGCTATCTCCAAGGTCAATTACACACCTGCCCTCTCCCTGGCTCTTGAGTCTTCCTATAAATTCCCTTTTTCTCAAAATAGTTTATGTTGGTTTCTATCCAAGAAATTAATTAAAAGTCTTAGTTTAAAAATCTTCCCTAGACTTTGACCTCATTTATGGCAGGATGAATATTAACACATCTGTGTCTACAGTGCCCAGCATAGTGCCTGTCAAGCAAGAATGAGAACTTGTAGTAATGGGGAGAGGCCTGAGTCTGCCTCAGCTGTTCACCTGAAGCACTGTGTTTGTTTCTAGCTATGTCCTGGCAAGATATATTCCCTATATCGTTCTATATCTGTTACATGCAGACAAGCCATATAATAACATAGATGGAGGCCAAGAGCAAATAGGCTGGCAGCTCTCCTTCATTTTACATACAAATATAAAGTGTCTAGGAGAAGAGATGGTTTTGTCAGCATTTTAACCGGATCCAAGGTACTATGAACTGAAAGTGCAATTCACTGCATTAGTATAAAAATATGCTAGGTTCAACTTTTGAATATTTTAAACTTTCCCATGAGCTTACCTCTGCAATGAGACATTAGGTTTCTTGAGGCATAAACTTTTTATTTTAGTGTGTTCCTCATACAATCCAGCTCAAGTCTGAGTATAGAGTTGGTGACTTATAAATAGAATCAGATAGAATGTGTGAGTGAAGAAATATGTGAATGCAATGTCTCAAGCTATATTGTTCCAGAAATAAAAAAAAAAAAACAAAAACCTTATAGAAACATTGAATAAGATGGCAGTGTAGGAGAACCCTGGGCTCACCTCCTCCTGCTGATCACTTAGATTCCACCCACATCTGCCTAAATAATCCAGAAAACCACCAGAAGACTAGCAGAATGGACTCTCTGGAGCCAAGCATAGACAAGAGGTCCACGGAAGAGGGTAGGAAGTGTGGAGAGGTGGTGTGCACTACACAGACTGGTGGGAGGAAGCCGGGGGCAGGGGCAGATGGAAGAGCAGCCCGCCCTGCAAGGCAGAGTCCCTGAGTCTGGTTTGCAAAAGTGGAGGGCCCGAACTGCCTGAGTTCTGACAGCCAGAGGGACTTAACATCTGGAATGTTATATGTCAACAGCTCTGCTCTCGGAGAGCAGGGATGGTGAGAGAACACTGGGAGGGAGAGTTGTTGAGCCCTGGAAGACAGAGCTCAGCTCCACAGGGAACAAAGGCGGTGGCCAGCGCCATCTCCCTCTGCCATCCCCCAGCCAAAATCCCAAAGGGAACCAGTTCCTGTCACCAATTTGCTTGCACTGCACAAACACCCAACACTGTGCTTCTGTGGATTCATAAGCTTCTGTGGTGCCAACGGGTCTGCCTCCCTCCAGTGCTGCAGGGTCATTCCCGCAGGGGACCACCAATAGCAAAGTGAACTTAGCCTGCCCCACCCACCCCTGTGCACCTTGTGGATCCACCAGGGCTAATACGCCAGATCCCATCCAAGTAGCACCACAAGCCTGGCAGTGTTCAAGTAGCCCAGACAGGTGCCACACCACTCCACAGTGAGTCCTGCCCCTGGGAGAAGGGAAGATAAGGTCCACACCAGTCTGACTGTGGCCCCAATGGTGGTCTGGGGGCAGACATGTGGTCTGACTGTGGCCCTGTCCAACAACACAACTTACTGTGGAAAGCACAGAGGAAGTACCTTGCAGTTGGGAGCCACCCTAGGGACTACGCAAAATGACAAAACGGAAGAACTCTCCTCAAAAGAAACTCCAGGAAGTAACGACAGCTAATGAATTGATCAAGAACAATTTAAGCAATATAATGAAACAAGAATTTAGAATAATAGTCATAAAATTAATCACTGGGCTTGAAAAAAGTATAGAGGACAGCAGAGAATCTATTGCTACAGAGATCTAGGGGTTAAGAAATAGTCATGGGGGGCTAAAAAATGTTATAAATGAGGTGCCAAATAAAATGGAGACAACCACAGCTCAGATTGAAGAGGCAGAGGAGAGAATAGGTGAATTAGAACATAAAATTATGGAAAAAGAGGAAGCTGAGAAAAAGAGAGATAAAAATATCCAGCAGTATGAGGGGAGAATTAGAGAAGGAAGTCATGCAACAATATCCATAGATAGGAATTTCAAAAGAGGAAGAGAGACAGAAAGGGGCTGAAGGTGTACTTGAACAAATCATAGCTGAGAAGTTCCCTGATCTGGGGAAGGAAAAAGGCATTGAAATCCAAGAGGCACAGAGAATTCCCTTCAGACGTAACTTTGAATTGATCTTCTGCACAACATATCATAGTGAAACTGGCAAAATACAAGGATAAAGAGAAAATTCTGAAAGCAGCTAGGGATAAACAGCTCTAACTTATAAAGGGAGAACAATAAGACTGGTGGCAGACCTAACTACTGAAACTTGGCAGGCCAGAAACTTGGCAGGAAATCTTCAATGTGTTGAACAGAAAAAATTTGCAGCCGAGAATCCTTTATCCAACAAGTCTGTCATTCAGAATAGAAGGAGAGATAAAGGTCTTCCCAAACAAACAAAAACTGAAGGAATTCATCACACCTAAACCAGCCCTACAAGAGATCCTAAGGGGGAATCTGTGAGTGAAATGTTGCAAGGACCACAAAGGACCAGAGACATCACTACAAGCATGAGACCATAGACATCACAATGACTCTAAACCCATACCTTGCAATAATAACACTGAATGTAAATGGAATAAATGCTCCAACCAAAAGCCATAGGGTATCAGAATGGATAAAAAACAAGACCCATCTATTTGTTGTCGGTCTACAAAAGACTCATTTTAGACCTGAGGACACCTTCAGATTGAAAGTGAGGGGATGGAGAACTATCTATCATGCTACTGGAAGTCAAAAGAAAGCTGGAGTAGCCATACTTATATCAGACAAACTAGACTTTAAATTAAAGGCTGTAACAAGAGAGGAAGAAGGGCATTATATAATAATTACAGGGTCTATCCATCAGGAGGAGCTAGCAATTATAAATATCTATGTGCCGAATATGGGAACCCCCAAATATATAAAACAATTACTCACAAACATAAGCAACCTTATTGATAAGAATGTGGTAATTGCAGCGAACTTTAATACTCCACTTACAGAAATGGATAGATCATCTAGACACATGGTCAATAAAGAAACAAGGGCCTTGAATGATACATTGGATCAGATGGACTTGACAGATATATTTAGAATTCTGCATCCTAGAGCAACAGATTATACTTTCTTCTCGAGTGCACATGGAACATTCTTCAAGATAGATCACATACTGGGTCACAAAACAGCCCTTAAAGAATTGAGATCATACCATGAACACTTTCAGACCACAATGCTATGAAACTTGAAATTAACCATAGGAAAAAGTCTAGACAACCTCCCAAAGCATTGCCCTTGAAGAACACCCTACTAAAGAATGAATGGGTCAACCAGACAATCAGAGAAGAACTTAAAAAACATATGGAAACAAATGGAAATGAAAATACAAGAATCCAAACGCTTTGGGATGCAGCAAAGGCAGTCCTGAGAGGAAAATACATTGCAATCCAGGCTTATCTCAAGAAACAAGAAAAATCCCAAACACAAAAGGGACACCTAAAGGAAATAGAAGCAGAACAGCAAAGACACCCCAAATCCAGCAGAAGAAGAGAAATAATAAAGATAAGAGCAGAAATAAACAATATAGAATCTAAAAAAACTGTAGAGCAGATCAACGAAACCAAGAGTTGGTTTTTTGAAAAAATAAACAAAATTGATAAACCGCTAGTCATGCTTCTCGAAAAGAAAAGGGGGGGTGACCCAAATAGATAAAATCATGAATGAAAATGGATTATTACAACCAATCCCTCAGAAACACAAGCAATTATCAGGGAATACTATGAAAAATTATATGCCAACAAAGTGGACAACCTGGAAGAAATGGACAAATTCCTAAGCACCCACGCACTTCCAAAACTCAAACAGGAAGAAATAGAAAACTTGAACAGACCCATAGCCAGAGAAGAAATTGAATCAGTTATCAAAAATCTCCCAACAAAGAAGAGTCCAGGACCAGATGGCTTCCCTGGGGAATTCTACCAGACATTTAAAGCAGAGATAATACCTATCCTTCTCAAGCTATTCTGAAAAATAGAAAGGGAAACAAAACTTCCAGAGTCATTCTATGAAGCCAGCATTACTTTGATTTCTAAACCAGACAGAGACCCAGTAAAAAAAGAGAACTACAGGCCAATATCCCTGATGAATATGGATGCAAAAATTCTCAACAAGATACTAGCAAATCGTATTCAACACATATAAAAAGAATTATTCGCCATAATCAAGTGGGATTCATTTTTGGGCTGCAGGGCTGGTTCATCATTCACAAATCAATCAACGTGATACATCACATTAATAAAAGAAAAGATAAGAACCATATGATCCTGTCAATCAATGCAGAAAAAGCATTTGACAAAACCCAGCATCCTTTCCTAATAAAAACCCTCGAGAAAGTCAGGATAGAAGGAACATATTTAAACATCATAAAAGCCACTTATGAAAAGCCCATAGCTAACATCATCCCCAATGGGGAAAAACTGAGAGCCTTCTCCCTGAGGTCAGGAACACGACAGGGATGCCCACTCTTACTGCTGTTGTTTCACATAGTGTTGGAAGTGCTAGCATCAGCAATCAGACAACAAAAGGAAATCAAAGGCATCAAAATTGACAAAGATGAAGTCAAGCTTTCACTTTTGTGCAGATGACATGATATTATGCATGGAAAATCTGATAGACTCCACCAAAAGTCTGCTAGAACTGATACATGAATTCAGCAAAGTCGCAGGATACAAAATCAATGTACAGAAGTCAGTTGCATTCGTATACACTAACAATGAAGCAACAGAAAGACAAATAAAGAAACTGATCCCATTCACAATTGCACCAATTGCATAAAATACCTAGGAATAAACCTAACCATAGATGTAAAATTATATGCTGAAAACTATAGAAAGCTTATGAAGGAAATTTAAAAAGGTATAAAGAAATGGAAAACCAGTCCGTGCTCATGGGTTGGAAGAATAAATATTGTTAAAATGTCAATACTACCCAAAGCTATCTACACATTCAATGCAATCCCAATCAAAATTGCACCAGCATTTTTCTTGAAGCTAGAGCAAGCAATCCTAAAAGTTGTATGGAACCACAAAAGACTCCAAATAGCCAAAGTAGTATTGAAGAAGAAGACCAAAGCAGGAGACATCACAATCCCAGACTTTAGCCTCTACTACAAAGCTGTAATCATCAAGACACCATGGTATTGACACAAAAAGAGACACATAGACCAATGGAATAGAATAGAAACCCCAGAATTAGGCCCACAAAAGTATGGCCAACTAATCTTTAACAAAGCAGGAAAGAACATCCGATGGAAAAAAAGACAGTCTCTTTAACAAATGGTGCTGGGAGAACTGGACAGCAACATGCAGAAGGATGAAACTAGACCGCTTTCTTACACCATTCATAAAAATAAACTCAAAGTGAATAAAGAACCTGAATGTGAGACAGGAAACCATCAAAACCTTAGAGGAGAAAGCAGGAAAAGACCTCTCTGACCTCAGCCGCAGCAATTTCTTACTTGACACATCCCCAAAGGCAAGGGAATTAAAAGCAAAAATGAACTATTGGGACCTCGTGAAGGTAAAAAGCTTTTGCACTGCAAAGGAAACAATCAACTAAACTAAAAGGCAACCAACGGAATCGGAAAAGATATTTGCTAATGACATATCAGACAAAAGGCTAGTATCCAAAATCTGTAAAGAACTCACCAAACTCCACACCCAAAAAACAAATAACCCAGTGAAGAAATGGGCAGAATCATGAATAGAGACTTCTCTAAAGAAGACATCCAGATGACCAACAAGCACATGAAAAAATGCTCAACGTCACTCCTCATCAGGGAAATACAAATCAAAACCACACCTCATGCCAGTCAGAGTGTCCAAAATGAACAAATCAGGAGACTATAGATGCTGGAGAGGATGTGGGGAAACAGGAACCCTCTTGTACTTTTGGTGGGAATGCAAACTGGTGCAGCCGCTCCGGAAAACAGTGTGGAGGTTCCTCAAAAAATTAAGAATAGATATACCCTATGACCCAGAAATAGCACTGCTAGGAATTTACTCAAGTGGTACAGGAGTGTTGATGCATAGGGGCCCTTGTACCCCAACATTTATAGTAGCACTTTCAACAATAGCCAAATTGTGGAAAGAGCCTAAATGTCCATCAACTGATGAATGGATAAAGAAATTGTGGTTTATATACACAATGAAATACTAGTTAGAAATGAGAAAGAATGAAATATGGCCTTTTGTAGCAACATGGATGGAACTGGAGAGTGTTATGCTAAGTGAAATAAGTCATATAGAGAAAGACAAATGCCATATGTTTTGACTCTTACGTGGATCCTGAGAAACTTAACAGAAGACCAAGTGGGAGGGGAAGGGGGAAAAAAAGGTTAGAGAGGGAGGGAGCCAAAAGATAAGAGACTCTCAAAAACTGAGAACAAACTGAGGGTTAATGGGGGGTGGGAGAGAGGGGAGGGTGGGTGATGGGTATTGAGTAGGGCACCTGTTGGGATGAGCACTAGCTGTTGTATGGAAACAAATTTGACTATAAATTTCATATTAAAAATAAAAGAACTTTATAGCTATAATGCAGATGAGTGGCCCTGGGTAAATTTATCCCCAAACTTGATTCCATGACTTAGAGTTATGTGAGATGCTGCTGCTCTTGTTCCCAGATATTTCTGCCTCCTGACCCAAGCGTCAGGTCTCTGAAATTGCCACATATACATTCGTTTCAAAATACAAGCTTTCTTCTGGGTTTCACAAGAAACATTATCACTCCCAGTAATTCATGTTTTCAGTAGACATTACCAAGATTTATGAGGAAAGTTCACAACACACATATCCCTTCCATCTTCTCATTGCCTCTCTTTCCTTATCTCTTTTTCTGTCCCTGTTCCATCTTCAGAATAACACATTCTTCCCCTTGAGTCATATAAAACACTTCTTACCACATCCAGGCCTTTAGGGTCCCATTTCCTATCTACTCTTAGGAGTTCATCAATGTATACCTCCTAAACACATCTAGTCACCTTCTCAGGAAGAATAGTAGTAAATGACACTTTCTCCATTACATGATATAGTTATTCTACAATTCCAGTAGGAATTGAGAGTTTTTCAATAAAATCTCCCAGGTTTTTCACAGCCTAAATGAAATTATTAATTAAGGAAAGTACAACAGAATTCAAAGTACTAATTAAAAATATGTTTGACATTAATTTCAATTAAAGCAAAGTTCTGAGAAATGAAAAGTTACCTAACACAAATTGATCTGGGTGGAAATGAGTTTTTCCAGCAAATAGTAGCTTTCAAGTATGCTGCTTGAGAATACTCAATCAGGGAAGAATTCTGCCTCAAAAGTATTGTGATAGATGCTACAAATCAGTACATAGAAGCTGTTAAATAATAACAGATGTAAGAACAAGGTGGCTTCTGTGGCACCTAGATGGCTCAGTCAGTTAAGCATCCAACTTTGGCCTAGGTTATGATCTCACAGTTTGTGAATTCGAGCCCCATATCGGGCTTTGTGCTGACAGCTTGGAGCCTGAAGCCTGCTTCGGATTCTGTGTCTCCCTCTCTCTGCCCCTCCGCCACTCATGCTGTCTCTCTCTGTCTCAAAAAATAAACATTAAAAGGATTTAACAAAGAAAAAGAAAAAGAACAGGGTGACTGCAATGCCCAAATTGGGGCTGCCATCTGGCTGCAGGTAATCAAAACAGGCCTGCATGGATGAAGATGGCCTAAACCCAGTGATGGCAAAAGCAATCATCTGATTTTTACTCAGAATAAACAAATCAGATTTCTCCAAGGGAGCAGCCAAGAAAGTGTACATGACCAGATTGGAAATGATGTGTTATTATCTGCCCAGCACCCATGGGTATCCACTTATTTTTGGTATTAAAAACTACTGTTGTTGGAAAATAATTATCCAGTTCTCTTGGCTCTGACTCCACTTCTTTTTTTCTTTTCCGAAGGAGCAGATTGTATCACTGAGTTTCAAACTTCCATGTCTTTCTTTAAAGGGTTATTTGGCTTATGGGCACCTGCTGGAAAGCTCAGGTAAGCAGAAGCTGAAGCTTTCCAGCAGGACATGGCAGAAACTATGTAGAAATGAGGGCCAATTTGCAAGCTATCTACAGAGTAACTGACAAATTGCTGTCCTCCCCTGGAGAATGAGCGCTTACCTCAACCTTGAGAAGAAACTCATTATGCATAGAATGGAGCTGCTTTAAACTTTTCACTCTGAGCTTCTACAATCTTCTTCAGAATGGAAAGTTTCTGCAGGTACAACATATGACATAGAAATAGCACAGTCTCCACTTTCCCTTGGGGTCAATGATGTAATACCAACCCCCACACAAAAAAATCATTAAAGTCTTTCAACAGGAACCATTATATACTGAATGCCAAAGATGGCAGTGGGCTCTATGAAATTATAGAAGACAAACCAATGTGTTTGTGTGTGCATGTGTGTATATACACATTTGTGTGTGTATGGATGTATAGACATACACACCCAGAAATATTGTGTGCCAGGCACTTTAATGTGTTCTATATAAGTTCCAACCATACAACGTATAGTTTATCAAGCATACATACAGATCTAACTATGAGTTAAAGTACTGTACCATATCTACGTAAAGAAAGTTCCAAACACAGGGTTCTAAGGGTTCAGATAATAGAAAGAAACATCTGGCTGGGTAAATAAGGGAATGCTTTGTGCATGAGGTGGCATCAAGACATATTATAGATGCCTTGCCTGTCTTGCTCTGTTTGTTGTTGCTGTTGTTTTGTGCGGGTTTTTTTTTGTTTTTGTTTTTTTAAAGAATCTCAACAGAGCCTGAAATCAGTTGTAGACCATGATTGTGTCCGATAAATTGGTCGGCTGGTGGTTCCTCCAGGTATCTACTTGCATGAGTTGATATCATAAAATGAAGAAGACTGAATCAAGATATTTCACATTCAGATCCCTGGGAGTAGTGTGGGTAGAGACAGAGAGAGGAAGAGAATAATACTGCCTACAGGGACAACATCTGTAAGGAGAGGCTCTGAAGGGAATTGCAGAGAATTGTTTTCATGATGGATTTTGTGAGGTTTGAGGCATAGGCAGCTGCGCCTTGGGAAGTAAGAGGCTACTTCTACTCCTTCAATGGAAACTGTTACCTCAAAGGAAAATGTGCAGGACAGGGAGGTAATGTTTTCATAGAGGCCAACAACAGGGAGCACAGCAAACATTGGTGAGAAGGTGGGAACAGAACTCAAATGGACAGGTCCTGGGATGTGGCTGGTCACCAGGGTATTTGTCACTGTAAGTGGCAAGGTTGAAAGGTTGAAGGTGGAGTTGATGAGAGACTATACAGCTTAGCTTTTGTTAGGACTGCCAACTTTTGCACAGGCATCCATCCTGGTGAGTCAGATAGTAGAACCTACCCTTGCAGAGCCACAAAAAGGTAATAAACAGGCATGCAGGTACATTTCCATTCCTCTTCCCAGGAAATCAGACACTCAGGGCAGTGGGAGGAGCCTCTCAAGCTCAGACCTTCCTTCTTTAAAAATGTTTAAATCTATAGTGATATTTAGAAAGATAGGAACCAAGGCAAGTGCCAGAAACCAATAAATAAACAAACAAAAAAAACCCCATCAGATTCATAACTGGATTACATAAAGTTAACAAAACCCAAACTTATTTGGAAACAGATTTCCACATTTATCTGTTTCCCGATCTTGAATTTTCAAAAATTTTATTTTAAAATACTGCAATATTAATAGTAAAACTCTTTACATGGCCACCACATTTGTCCATCCCAGTCTAGCTTGGACTATTCTTATTATCAGCTCTGATACCTGATACACCAATCACTAATTGGCCAGAGAAAGATCAGCCAGGCCATAGACCACCTGTCAGGGTCAGGCAGACAAGTCAGGGGAGATGCTCCTGAAGTTTCTTCCTGCTTATCAATTGAGGACACAGGACAGGCAGAAGCCCCTGTATCACCATTACTCTTGTTCAGAGTGATGGTTTTCACATGGATTACTTCCAGGGAGCTTTAGCCACAGTTTTGGAACTCTAGAGAACTGACTTTGCTTATCTTTTTTCTTCAGTTTTTCCTCTATCTCTGTCATTTCTGAAAATGTCACGTACTTGCCATCAGAAACCTGAATTTGCTTTTAAAAATCTTCCTGACTTCCAGACACTAGAAATGAGACAGAATTAGGTCCAATGGACTAATTAGACCTTGGGTCCCCAGGATGTCACCAACTTTCACCTCCTAGGAAGTAACACTGATAAAGATCACCAAAGAGAAACGTGCTCTCTCATGTGTAACAGCTTTCCTAAAGAAAGCAGGATCCTCTGGCTCTGCCATACTCCTATAATATTCCTGAGAAAAGAAGAAAAGAAGAAAAGCATCTTCTGTTCTTGTTTTATTTTTCTCTTTCTCATCCCCTGAAACCACACAAGCTCTACTGTGAATAAATAAAGCTGAATGTGGGTCATCACCCAGAAGAGTCAGTTTCATCTCATCAGGGAAGTCAGAAGTCTCTAAACACAAAGACCTTCTCCTGGGGAGAGGCAGCAGGGTGGGAGGGGATTCTTTGGCACAAGTCAAGATGCAGTATGCAGGGGCATGGGGAGGGGAAAGCACAGGAAGTGAATGTCTAAGAAGCCTGCATCACATGCCCTTTTCAAGGCTCAGCCTCTGTCAATTGGTTTGTCCCTTTTATAGAAAAAGAGATCAGGACTAAGAATAGGAGAGTTGAAAAGGGCATGAAGGTTAAGAAAAATGGCTTGGCTGAAAATACCAAGCTATTTCTTTGATTTAGAGTTTCCTTCTTTTCACAGCTCATTATCTGCTTCCATCCCTCAAGGTGATTTTGTCACCTTTGACTGTCATTCCTCCTCTTGACCTTGTTACCTTTTCAGGTACAGGATGTCTAAAAAAATGCCTTTTCAAACCCTAATCTCTTCATTCCATCCTTCCCCTAATCCATTTTCTGGAATGGCTCTCCCTGAATAGCTACACACCTTAATTCTCTCTAGAAGACATTAACTCTTTTGTCTCCCCAGCACCATCTGTCCTCAGTTATGAGGACCCAAAACCCTCCTTCTTTTAGAACTTTTCCTTTCCTAGGTCTAGGCATGTAATCAGAATAAGACCTGTCATTTCTATGGATGGAGGTAGGGACATTTCCTAAGTTACATTAAATATTGTAAGCCCACAGCTGCAATAGTGTTTGGTCTAGGGATGAAGCTATGGCACAAGGCAGGTCAATGAGAATGCTTTCTAGAAGATTTATAATTGGAGCCCATGGAAGAAGGTCTTATTCCTCTCTGAACATAAAGTGAGAAATAAGCAAAGACCAACCAGATGAAAACAAACAAAGGCTATTTGTTCAGAGCTTGCTATAGCAAGAGAGTCAGCCACCATCACTTGTGTTTTGGCAGAGACTCAAAGGCAGAGGAGTTGGAAAGCTTTGCAGTAGGGAAAAAGGAAGTCCTCAGTTATGCCCTGCCTGGAGGCTGCTGACATAGTGAAGCTGTAGGAAGGCTAACTAGAAGGAGAGCATCCTATGAAATTGATTAGGGGTGCATATTTGGTTTTATGTGTTTGGTCCTAAGTTGTGAGAACAAAAATTAGGGAAGGTGTCAGTTATTAATAAAATCTTGGCCATTTTAGCTTCCTGGATTATTACTAGTGTTAGCAATCTGACTTCCTAAAAGTCTAACTTATAGCAGACTAGCTTTCCATGCTATTTTTAATAGATAAGGGGGTTGGTTTCCTGGGCAAGTTGCTGCAGGGAGAAGGTCAGAATTCTATTTTTATATATGGTCTGGCCATTTGCCGGAGTCCAGCTCCAGCAGGTCCAGGGGTTCCTGAAGGAAGAACGGCGTCGGTGAAAAAATGAAAATAAAACAAAACTAAAATAAAAAAATAAAAATGGACACAGACAACAGCAGTGTGTTGAACTGGCTGATTTATCGTAGTAAACGTGGCATTATATATGCTAGTGATTTCCTTGTAACATACGTCATCTATGTTTTTCTAACATTACTTAATTTTGAAAACGTTCCTATGTATAAACAACCTTTAAAAAATAACATGGTGATTTTCCCTTAGCTTTCCCGCATACCCTTTGATTATAGATTAATTTCTTACATTATTCCATTATGCATCTGCATGTATCTATATTCTACAAAGCATTTGCTTTGCTGTTCTCCTGAAAGGCCTTCCATTTCTCAACACCTCAAGTGGAACAGTTACAGGGACATGATCTCCTAACCACATGAGGCCAGAAGAACAATGTGTTTGCCTCGGTCTGAGGTGCCAGGAAGGGGCTGAAAAAACCTTAGAAACCCATGCCTCATACATTCTCAGAGAGACAATGCACCTAGGAACCAATGAACCATTCTGTACCTTAACTGACCAGGTTCAGTCATCATCAGGAATGCCTCCGGGGGGCCAGGTGGGCCTAGGGGTTGAAGTCACCTGTACCCAGAGATACACTCCTTAGTTGCTGGAGTGAGGCTTTCAAATCCGTGTCTCTCCTTTTCAGGCCCTCTTTGCTGGCAAAGGTATGAGGCTATCCTTCCTGTAAGTAGAGGAGTCTCCATAGGGGATGGTAAGGGCTAAACATAAGGCCGCACAATTTCTTGCTGAACCTTATTTTCTTCCCTAATGGTTCTTTTTCCAGGGGGTCTGCCGAGGGCAATTCCCCAACATACAATACCTCAGGTAGTTTTAAGGCCAAATTACCTAAAAGCGGGAGTACAAGAAGCTTCACTGTTCGTGGGCCACCCTGCAGTCACCAATCTGTCCACAGGCCGGGCCCTGCCACTCAGGATGGGATAGCTCGGGTTCCAGCAGCCATTATCCATTTATATATTCAGTCACTCAACACTTTTGATGATTAAGGTTTGGAGTTGTTTTTGGCCAGGGTTCCTGCTAAAAGAATGAGGCCAACATGCAGAGCATTGCAGAAGCAATGACAGACCAAGAGAGTCTTGGTGGTGGTTGAGTTCCTTTCTCCAGCTATCCTAAGTATAGCTCATCCCTGGCTCCCTTTGTGATTTGCTGAATCAATCCTTCCTTTATTTTAAGAGCTAATATTTTCCCATTTTGTACTCTGCTAATTTGAGCTATGTTTCAACCAAGAGAGTCCTTCCCTGTTCACTCACTAATAGTGACTAGTAGTCGAGTGTCCCTTTCTCAGTCCTCATCCTGCTTGAAAGCCCTGAAAATATAACGCTGTTAATTGTAGTACTATTCCATGAATCCATGCCTTTGTGGTTTTCTTTTCCTCTCTAGCTGCTCTGACTCTGACTCTCTGGGCTTCCTTTGACGACCTGCGGGAGACCAGCTCCAGCAACCAGGGGTTCCCAAAGGAAGAACAGCATCGGTGAAAATAAAACAAAACTAAAATAAAAAACTAGAAAATAAAAAACTAAAACTAAAATAAAAATGGACACAGACAACAGCAGTGTGTTGAACTGGCCGATTTATTGTAGTAAACGTGGCATTATATATGCTAGTGATTTCCTTGTAACATATGTCATCTATGTTTTTCTAACATTACCTAATTTTGAAAACATTCCTATGTATAAAGAACCTTTAAGAAATAACATGGTGATTTTCCCCTAGCTTTCCTGCATACCTTTTGATTATAGATTTATTTCTTACATTATTCCATTATGCATCTGCGTTTATCTATAATCTACAAAGCATTTGCTTTGCTGTTCTCCTGAAAGGCCTTCCATTTCTCAACACCTCAAGTGGAACAGTTACAGGGACATGACCTCCTAACCACATGAGGCCAGAAGAACAATGTGTTTGCCTCGGTCCGAGGTACCAGGAAGGGGCTGAAAAAGCCTTAGAAACCCATGCCCCATACATTCTCAGAGAGACAATGCACCAATGAACCATTCTGTACCTTAACTGACCAGGTTCAGTCATCATCTGAATGCCTCCGGGGGGCCAGGTGGGCCTAGGGGTTGAAGTCATCTGTGCCCAGAGATATACTCCTTAGTTGCTGGAGTGAGGCTTTCAAATCCATATGTCTCTCCTTTACAGGCCCTCTTTGCTGGCAAAGGTATGAGGCTATCCTTCCTGTAAGTAGAGGAGTCTCCATAGGCGATGGCAAGGGCTAAACGTAAGGCCGCACAGTTTCTTGGGGAATCTTATTTTCTTTCCCTGATGGTTCTTTTCCCAGGGGGTCTGCCGAGGGCAATTTCCCAACAGACAATACCCCAGGTACTTTAATAAGGCCAAATTACCTAAAAGCGGGAGTACAAGAAGCTTCACTGTTGGTGGGCCACCCTGCAGTCACCAATCTGTCCACAGGCCGGGCCCTGCCACTCAGGCTGGGATAGCTTGGCTTCCAGCAACGACCCTATGAATCTTTTCTATTATCTTTCCCTCCCTCTCCAAGTTCTGTACGGAGCATCTGCTCTTTCTCTGCATACCTTTTTCCTCAGGTATCATCCACTCACATGGACTCAGTAATTACTTCTTCCTGGACCCAGCCCTGATTTCCATTTTTACCCATGCTCCAGTACCACTTACCCAACATTTTCATCTCTCCAACAGGCTCAGCATGTCTCCAAAGAAACTCTGCAACTCCCAGAAAATGTGGTATTTCTAACAGAAATTGGGCTGTAGTCCTGATACTGTGGAGCCTGGAAATTTGGAATCATCCTTGGGCATCTCCCCATCTCCTCTTTTGTCTCTTTATTTTTGGTGGAAATTGTCATTTTCACAGGAAACAGTCTTAAATAATTTTCCCAAGGTCAGAAGGATAATGAGCAGCAGAGTCAGGACCCTCAGATTTTACACTGATGGTGTTTCCCAAATTGTGTTTCTTTGAACCCCCTGAACTCTAAAATAGAAAGGCTGCCTCATGGGTGAGGATACATGTCCAACCGACCCAACAATGACAACGTCACTTCCCAAGCTGGAGAACTGGAGCCTAGAAATCTTAACAAATATAATGTGTAGAGTCTTGTCTTAGTTTTATCTCCACTTTTTTCCCCAAGAGTTCTCCAACAAAAACTATGTAACTTGCCAGATCATATCCACTATGTACATCTCTCTGTTTAAACCTAATTCATAGAAACTGAGGCTCTCATATTTGAAGGGAACCCAGAGGTTACCTAATACAGACTTCTGCAAAACACATACTGGTCTGTTCTATTGCATGGGAAAATGACCCTTAAGCCTCAGCTTGAACAACTTGGTGATGAGAATTTTAGTACTAGAATGACTTTGCCTGTTACAAACACTTCCTGGGGTGCTTGGGTGTCTCAGTTGGTTAAGCGTCCGACTTTGGCTCAGGCCATGATCTCACAGTTTGTGAGTTGAACCCCATGTCAGGCTCTGTGCTGACAGCTCAGGGCCTGGAGCCTGCTTCAGATTCTGTCTGTCTGTCTCTCTCTCTGCCCTTCCCTAACTCATGCTCTGTCTCTCTGTCTCAAAAATAAATAAAACATAAAAAAATTTAGAAACAGTTCCTTATGGGGCACTTGGATGGCTCAGTTGATTGAGTGTCTAACTTCAGATCTGGTCATGATCTCACAGTTCATGGGTTTGAGCCCCACATTGGGCTCTGTCCTGACAGCTCAGCTTTGCACTCTGTGTCTCGCTCTCTCTCTGTCCCTCCCCCACTCATGCTCCGTCTCTCTCTCTCTCTCCCTCTCTCTCAAAAATAAAATAAACATTAAAAATTTTTTAAAAAGAAACACTTTATTATGCTGAGATGCAAAAATTTCTGTGTAGTTTCCACCCACTCTTAATTATTCCTCTGCAGCCAAACGGCAATCTTTCCAAACATGAAGACTTCCCTCGGTAGGTCCCAATGATATCTCTCTTTTTTTTAAAAGGAGTCCAGCATTCTCAGTCCTTCAGATGGCATGTTATCTAGGCCCTTTTCATTCTGGTTTCTCCTCATCCAGACTGTCAATTGCCTATTCAATTAATGCTTCCCTGATTGTACCACTTCATCTAGCATCTGAGCTGTACCAGGAAAAGTGGCATTCTCTCCTCTCTTATTCTGGACACTCTGCATTTATTAGCACAAAGATCCCATTAACTACCTCAAAATCCTTTAAGATCTTGATGAATTTGGACAGGATCCAAGTCTGCTAATGCAACCTGTCAGTGAGAACAAAAGCTGATGGCAGCAGCATCTTTCTTCCACAGGAATTTTACAAGAGCTTTTTTGAGTGGTGCTTTCACATAATTAAGCTTCTCTAATATGACTGACCACATTCCAGCCTGTAGCAAGGACACATTTTTGAGCTTGTTGTCAGGATTATTATCAGATATAGATCACTATCCTAGACTAAGAAATGCACATCTTCAACATATTGCAGTATCATTGGAACTTGATTCAGTTTCTGAGTTTTAGGTCTCTTTACTGACTGGTGAAAACAGAGAGATTAGGGTTTGTATATGTTGAGTTTATTTTTATTACATACAACAAAACCACCCCAATTGATCACAGGAAAAAGTCCAGAAAGATGCTAGAGTATTTCATGGATATAGTAGGAATGTTAGGCAATACAGAGTATCTTCTCTTCAGGTTTTAAATTAATATCCTAGGTCGCATTTTCTAAAAGCATAGACTAAGATAGGGAATCTTGTATAAGTCATTTACTGAGGAATGTGCTCAGGAGAGGATGTTAGGAAATGATAAAAGGAGAAGAAGAAAAGCAATGATTTGTTTTCAGGAGAAGTCTATCTTTAACTTGATTCTGTTTGGGTACTACAGAGTGTGAATTGCACCACAGATGTTTGCTAGGTCTGTCTCTGTGCAGGATGGTAGGAGTGGCCAAGACCTAACTTTTAGACCTCAGTAAACAGGACAGCTTCTATCAGCTGAAAATAGGCCTCCTGAAAAGTGTGCAGGTGTGAGCCATTACTCACCAACACACACAGAAGATGGGAAATGGGTGAGCTGGCCAAATAAAAGGATTCTGGGAGGGACACTAACAGTGTCTGTTATAGGGAGAGATCTGTTCTGGAACTAATGCAGAGGGGCAAGATCTTCCAGGACAACTATGGCCAATGGGATCCTCCTGTTGTGCAACAGAGGTCTGCATTCCTCCAACATCCAGTCAAGGGGCATTAGTGAAAACATGTTTTGCTCCAGGCACTGCACCAGATTCTTGGAGCACAGCAGTGAACATGCCCTCAAGCAGTTTGCATCACAGAGAAGTGGAAATCACTGTGTGTGTGGGCAACCCCAGTAGGAAGTTCTAGACATGGCAAGTAGAGCATGATGACTAGAAGCATGCACGATCTCTGTGTCCTGGTTCCTTCTGGTTCTTTATGTATCAGTTATGTGACCCAGGCTACTGACTCAAACCTTTTAAGCCTCTATTTCATCATGGAGAGAAAAAAATGGCTTCCACTAATTTTATAGATGGTACGTATTTATTTATTATTTTTTTTTAAATTTTTTTTAACGTTTATTTATTTTTTTGGGACAGAGAGAGACAAAGCATGAACGGGGGAGGGGCATAGAGAGAGGGAGACACAGAATCAGAAACAGGGTCCAGGCTCTGAGCCATTAGCCCAGAGCCCGACGCGGGGCTCGAACTCACGGACCGCGAGATCGTGACCTGGCTGAAGTCGGACGCTTAACCGACTGCGCCACCCAGGCGCCCCTATAGATGGTACGTATTTAAATATTAAACTAGATAATGCATGTAAAGTACTTAGCTCAGGGCCTGGCCCAGAGTAGTTTCTCAGTAACGCCAAATAGTAATAATACTATCATTATTGCCACAACACTGGTTAGGACTTGCAAGAAAATATCTCTTCAATGAGTTCCTTAATTTTATTTTTCCTTAATTAAATCATACTATGTGGCTGGACTCATGCTGGGCTTAAGGTTATGGATTAGGAGTGGACAGCATGATGCTTGAACTCAGGTCCTGGGGCAAAGTACCTGACTCTTCTACCTAAAATCCTTTTTGAGTCTGTCATCAGCTAGCTCTCATTTCCTTGACTTGGCCACAGGTAACTTCTGAGGCTCTCCAGCACTGTCCCTTAAACATCAATTTCAGTTTCTAGGAAATAAGACTGGAATGGATCCCAGGGATAACCACTCTGATTCAACACTTCTGGTATAAACATGGAACCAGAAAGGGGTGTTATGTGTTCCCAAGTAGATCTGAAAGTTCTCATAGACTAGGATGGACAGTTCCCCTCTGCTTCTTCAAAAAATACCTGTGGTTTCTCCCCCTCCTTTTCCATACATACACACACCAGAAGAAGAAGAAAAAAATACTGTCACAACTGTCAGAAGAGCTAAACTCAAAAGCACAAGAAACAAGTGTTGCCAAGGATGTGGAGAAAAAAGAACCCTCATGCACTGTTGGTGGGAATGCAAATTGGTGCAGCCACTGTGGAAAATAAAATGAAGTTTTCTCAAAAATATAATAATAGAATTACAGTATGATCCAGTAATTCTAATACTGGCTACTTACCCAAAGAAAACAAAAACCCAGGAAGAAGGATCTAGATGATTTGTGCTTCTATAAATTTTAATTTTCATCCATATTACTGTTTGCTTTTCTCGTAAGACTTCATTGTGGCCAGATGCTTAATGTCCATTTCCCAACACATCCAAAGGGAAGAATGGGGTTTCTATGACCCCATTGAAGTGCCCTAGGAAAAGTTTCCAGAGACAGCACAACCCTTTGTTAAATGTTTCAAGGAGCCCTAGCCTATAAAATAGGCAGATGATGAACAAACTGCAGCAGAAAAAAATGAAACACAAATAGGAAATGAGTATTCTATCAAGCAGCAATGCCAAGGTCTGGGGATGCATTGCCTCATTCTGATCTCATAAATTCAATGGAAAGTTCATTGCTTTGAATGAAAAGTCTGTTTGTGCAGTCTGATCATTCATATGACGACCACCTAATTTGAAATCCAATTCACTACCTGACAGATAGGTTTGTTTCCCACTCCCAGTAGATGAAATGGTCTGTTTTACAATTGAACAGATAACAAAGGAGATCAGGATTGAGGGGCATCAGAGAAATAAAAATACTTTTTAACTTCCCAATGGCCAAGCTAAATCTTTTCCTTTCTGTCAGGTTACTCCTCAATTAAACATATGAAAGCAGAAAAATTGGCACACAGCCATATCAAAGCCATGCTCAATTTGTGCAGTTCATACTGGTATGTGACACAGCCAGCCCTAAAGGGTCTAGAGACTCCTAATCAACATCCTCCCAGGCAGGTAGGCGGGGCTTTCATCTCAGAGGGTCTTAATGAATGACTAGAATTACACATTCCTTTCTAAAGTTATCAGGGGAATCCTTCCTCAGGTTCTCTGCACCATCATTCTTTACAACTGGATTTTTTTTTCAAAAGTCAGTCACTCTGCCTAAGAATCCCACCACAGATTTATTTTGACTGATATTAAGTACATTATCAATGATAGCCTTGCTTTGTCTGAAATCCCCAACTGTTTTCAAAGAAAATCTCCACATCTTTAAGAAATCTGAAGTGAAAATAAGAATCATAGCTTGGGGACATCTTTTCCTACCTACATACACAAAAGAAACTAATACATAATATATTCAAAATTGATGCTCTTCAAATTCTTCTCTTGACACAATATAAGTGATCTTTGGCATCCCTCCAGGGTTAGGCCAGATATAATTAGGTAGAGATAGCTGGCATTGTGCAATGTCAATATTAATTTAGACCACCCATTGTTTCTTATTTATTCTTAGCATTGATTCTACAACTTTTTGCCTATATCATGCAGTTAAATTCTTTCTAATATGACAAGTCCTTAAGGATTTATAGACATTTTCTCATGCTCTAACAAATTACCATTCTTGCTAGAGTTCTGGTAACAACCCTTGGTGGAAAATGATACAAAAAATGAAGATACTATCAAAGTGATTCCTGGCTGCTAAAATGGAAATGAACATGAGTCATTTTTAGTTATAATCAAAATGAAAAAGTTAAGTCATAGCCACATCTCAAACTGTAAGACAAAAACAAAGCTAAGTTCCCTTTTATGCTGCAAGATCCTAAAGATTAAATGTTGGGGGGAAAGGGAAGTAAATGGAAATGTAAATTTGTTCATACTATACTCTAGTATAGTTTATACTGAGTATAGTTTATACTATGCTATAGTATAACTATATAGAGACAGTTTTCTATATATTTCTCTCTTTAATTGATAGAAGAATATGATTTATTTCTCAGTCAGTCTGTATCCCCTTCCTGGTCACTATAGTCCACCACAATTTTTACTTTAATATTAATATCCATATGTTGACAAACATAAAGATGTTCTCCCACACAGACTTAACATCTAGGATAGTTGACTGAAACTGTTTCTATTTTCTTTCAGATGTTCCCAGGCCCTGTGGACTTAGGCATTCCCAAGCCAAACACCAGAAATGAATGTATTTAGCATTTAATAATAAGATTTAAAGGAGAAACATCTTCTCCATCACCACCATCACCTAGCTCTATCCCACACTCCTGATCTGCTTTTAAGTCCCAGTTCATAGTTTACTTCCTCCAACAGACTTTCCCAGATTGTCCCAGACAAGATTAACTTCTCTGCCACTGCTTGGTTATGGGCCTTCTCATGGCTGGCCTTGAGCAGGATTGTTTCTGAGAGCATCTAGAGGGCAGAGACCAGATCTGATTCAGACTTATTTCTTCCTAGGTCACTCTTCCCCCCAAATTCATATGTTAGAACCCTAATTCCCAATGAGATGGGATTAGGAGATAGGATCTTTGGGAGGTGATTAGGTCATGAGGGTAGAGCTTTCATGAATGGGACTAGTACTCTTTTTTTTTTAAGTTCCTTTAATGTTTCTTTATTTCTGAGAGAGAGAGAGAGAGAGAGAGAGAGAGAGCATGAGGGGGGGCGGAGCAGAGAAAGAGACACACAGAATCGAAAGCAGGCTCTAGGCTCTGAGCTCTCAGCACAGAGCCCGATGCGGGGCTCGAACTCACGAACTGCTAGATCGTGACCTGAGCCGAAGTCAAATGCTTAACCGACACAAACCCAGGCGCCCCGGGACTAAGTACTCTTATAAAAGAGACCCCAGAGAGATCCCTGACACCTTCCACCATATGGAGACACAGCAATAAGATGGCTGCTTTGAAATAGGAAGTGGGCTCTCACCAGACACCAAATCTGCCAGGCTCTAAAATGTAAAAAAAATAAACTTCTATTCTTTAAAAGATACCCACTCTATGGTATTCTTTTATAGCAGCCTAAACTGCTAAGTTGAAAACATGAAATTGTCCATATTCAATCATTTTTTTCTGACAAAAACAATTTCAAATCATTTGTTTTTAATAGAGCAAATGAAACCAATATCAATGCCATCCATTTCTTTGAATGCTAACATTCACACTCAACCAGAGTCAAATTTCTTTTAGGGTCTATGTAATTTCATACATGTCCTGAAACTATATGTACTCTCCTTATCTGCCTTAATAATAAACTGCCCTATAACCAAGGTTTGTTGGATTGACAGACTGCCTACCAGCCAGCCAGAATGCTGTGAATACATTGCAATGACAAATGTTCACATCAGACCCAGGGAGGGTCTCCTACCTCAGCTGCCTCTGTTTATTGGCTCCTTAGGCTTATTAATGGCAAAAGTACAAACCCTCCACTGTGTTCCCGTTTCAAAAAAATACAAGTTCCTTTAAAAACTTTTATACCTTCTGCTCATTTTCTATCTTCCTTCTATTCTTGGGGCCAAATTAAAAAAAAAAAAAGCTCTTCTTATTGCAGGCAATTATGAAAACAATTTAGGCCTTCTTCACTATTTTTATTGTTGTGGCTTTTTATGTTATCATTACTGATCTGTGACCCTATATATTGTATAGTATAGTGCATTGTACTATAGTGCAATTGTAATGCATTGTAATGCATCATCTCATTTGATTTCCAAACAACTGTCTACACGATGACTCTTTTCATTTTACAACTAAAATGTCTGAGGAATTGAGAGTTTCGGTGAATTTCCGAAAGTTACACCAAACTTAAATGTGAAATTAAACATTTTGTTTCCAAGATCAGTGTCATCTTAGCTGGGCCACACTGCCTTTTCTGGGAGGAGGGTAAACACATGAGAAATAATTTTTGCATTAGTATGGATCTGTATTCACAAGCTCAGATGCTCACAGAGAATCAGCAGATACAGATGTGAGAAAATCATATGAAGCAGAGAGCACTGAGGTAAACTGGGAAGGCACAGCTGCTCCTTAACCTTGACAATTTTTGCCACTAGACCATGTGGACTCAAACTCTCTAGATCTTCTAAAATTTCCTCTGAAACCTAATTTTTTTTTATGTTGAGAGAGAACAAGTAGAGGAAGGGCAGAGAGAAGGAGAGAGAGAAAAAGAGAGAGAATCTCAAGCAGTCTCTGCAGAGCCCAATGCAAGACTCAAACTCATGAACTATGAGATCATGACCTGAGCCAAAACTAAGAATCAGACACTTAGCCAACTAAGCCATCCAGGTGACCTAGATTTTTTTAAATGTAAAATTTTGTGATGTTTAAATGCTGACAGTTAATTTCCTTAAATACACACATGTTGTGCACCAGTAGTATCCTAGCTAAACATAACACTATTAAGTATCAGATGCTGCTCAAAGTGTGCCACCTCTATCTGTAGCAGAAATGGCAAATGTGTAGTACACAAGTGGCCACTCCTTGACCCACAGCAAACATGATCAACCTATCTCAGCACTTGTTTACTGAGTTTAGATGCAACTTAATGTTTCACCCTCTGACCTATTGGAAGTAGGCCTACCTGGTCTGGGAAACAAATAACCAGTGAAGGCACCAAAGAAAAAGAAACCATTAATAAGGGTTTCCAGATATACACACAGTCACCTAAATGCCCAAATACAAGAAGACACTTGATAAATACAATGAAAAGGGAAAAAGAGCAAGTCAGGCAGCAGAAGTAAAAGAAGTAGAATCTCTGAGTCACAACAGGGTGGTTGCAGTTCTGGTTTAATTGTTGTAATCATTAATATGTATTTGAGGCCATGCTCTGCACTTTAAGACTGCATCTCTAAATCAGACACTTATTTTAGCTAGTTTCAAATCATTTAATTGCCTTTAGGAAAATGCAGTGAAAAGTGGTACATATATTTATCCCAAATTACAGCTATATCTTCTTTTTATTATTTTTTTCTTTCTCTATAGCTCACAAAATCTAGAGTCCCAGGCTCTATTAAATGATATATTCCAGAGGGCTTCAAACAGCTCACCATCCAATTCACTGATCAGAAAATAAGGCAAGACTGTGATTCTAAAGGTTCATACATCTACCATGACATATTTAAGCACAACAGACATGAAGAAACATTCTATGCCCTGAAACTCTAGTGACTGCTAAGGTGATTCTCTCAGTATTTGTTCAGATGCTACAGAAAACTTACCTTGGTATGAGTTCTACAAAAGAAGAGATTTTGACTGAATTTCAAACTGTAGCCTGCATTTCTATCCAAGCTTTCTTAAAGCTCAGAAAGTTATGGGAAAGCTTACGAGCAGTGAGAAGTAATTTAGATATTTTTACTTTTTTTCATTCATTATTCTATTAAAACAGGGTTTGAACATTCAAATTCCTACAAAAAATATAATGTAAATAGGTAAAGTGATTACATATGTTATTTCAACATAGACACAGTTTGCGCAATTAAAGACTATTCCCACATGTTCAGTATGGTAAGAAAAAATAGTCTCACTCCCATTAAACATGTGGGTCTCATGATCTTTCATTTATTTCTTCTTTTTCCCCCTTCTTTTTTTTTAAGTTTATTTATTTTGAGAGAGAGAGTGCATGCACGGAAGGGGTGGGGGCAAAGCGAGAGGGGGGGGAGAGAAAGAGACAATCTCAAGGAGGCTCCATGCTCAGCACAGAGCCTGATTCAGGGCTTGATCTCACTACTGTGAGATCATGACCAGGGCCAGAATCAAGAGTTGGACTGTAACCAACTGAGCCACCCAGGCACCCCAAAAAGGCATAGGATTTTAAAGAGAGAAAAACATCATTAAGTTCTTTATTGCTAAATTTAAAGACAACCAAAGAATATAAAGTGACATTAAATGTTATTATTCAACCTACATGGATGCTTCCTATGCATAGGACACACAGTACTACAAAATCTATCAAATTCAAAACCAAGTCAAAGGTCAAAGCATCAGGCAGAAGAAAGAATACTTAATTCATAAGATAAGGGATAGAATACCATCAAAGTTGTGATGCAGGTGAAGCTTGCCTTTGACACTTTGCAATACTGCAAATTCCTTTCTGAAGCCACCTTTACATCAAGAATTTGGTCACTTCAAGGCCCAACCCCTGCTAGTCCCAGAGATTCCCCTGTCCAAGATGAGGTTCTTAAGCCTCTTCAATGTGTTCTGTGTCTCCTTAGATCCACAAAGTCTACAGGAGTCAGAAAATATCTTAAATGGGGTTGCATACACCTTCAAGGATTTACAGGACAATCTATTGAAGTACAAGAGGAGAACATTAGAAATGCTTAAAAAATAGTTTACAAATATTTAATGCCTGATTGTCCCTGAATCCCTTTCCCTGATTGTTTGTCAGGTTGAAATATGTCCCATGTGGTCCATGGACTACCTTGAGGGGAGTGCGGATTTTAACAGATCAAAAGTAAACACTCCTTCTGCAGCTTAGCTGTCCTTGGTTAGTGGATTTGTGGATAGTAATATCTTGTCTTAACCAAACATTCACCAATGAACAGAAAGCTTAACAAGTTTCTCACAAACTACAAAATGAAGATAATACAAATGATATGAGCACAGAAAACCAACAAGAAAATGGGGTGATAGAACTCCATCTCCTAGTCTGAGTTTGTCAGCCACATTATAAGGTTGAAATCATGATTACCTAATTAGATTGGTCGAAAAGTCTACAAAAACAAACAAAATAATCAAAATATTTTGTATGTATTGTCATTAATGATAAGCCTCACCCTAAGGACCAGTTGTGTCCTGAGATATTAGCTAAAGATAGTACATACTTATAATTTAAGAATAAATATTGATATATGGGGTGAGGGGCATGTTCAAAAGGCTTTACCACTGAAATGTATGATGAAAACTCAGATATCACCAAGCTGGATAAATAAAGTTAATTGGAACAAAATGAAAACACCATAAAAGAAAAAACTTCTTTGCCAGGATTATGTCATCATGAGGCTGAAACAACAAAATTAATTACACATATTTAACCTATCAATCAAAAACAGAAACAGAAGAAAACTTGACTTTAAGCTATTGACCATCTCCTTATTAGTAGAAAACAAACACATAAAAGCAGGATTTTCTTGTGTGTGTGTGTGCTTCAAACCAGTCTTTGAAAGTACCCAAATTAAATTGGCCTTTCATATGCTTGGCCCTGCCTAGAGGAGGCTGGCCTCTTGCAAGCAGAGAAGACATACACACTGGGTGTTATTTTCTATGTTATTTTTTCCCAAGTTAAGTGCTGACTGTCAAAAATAGTAAATCAAGGGGTGCCTGGGTGGCTCATTTGGTTGAGTGTCCGACTTCAGCTCAGGTCATGATCTCACAGTTCGTGAGTTTGAGCCCCATGTTGGGCTCTGTGCTAACAGCTTGGAGCCTGGGGCCTGCTTGGGATTCTGTGTCTCCCTCTCTCTCCCTCTCCCCTGCTCATGCTCTGTCTCTCTCTCTCAAAAATAAACATGAAAAAAATAAAAAAAAATAGTAAATCAAGACAAAGAGAAGCATTTGCTGCAGAATAGGGCCACACTGCACTGTAAGGAAGCCTGCCCTGCACCAGACTCTCACTGCCTCTCTTGTCCTGCTGATTGGTTTTATAATCAATTCTGTAAAGCTGGTTAGCTTTTCAGTCTGAATCATGTACACAAGTTTATCTGAGTGTTTGACAGACAAATTCCTATGCCTACCTTTCAGAGAAGCTCAGAACTGAATTGTGTAGCATTCTCTGTTGAGCTGAGTGGAACTTGAAATGACTTTTCAGAGACAGGACTATTTATTCCGTTTTCTCAGTTTAATAGGAAAATGGCTTCCCATTCTCCTTCTGTATTGGTACATTTTTTTCACATTTGCTGAAATTGTACCTGTAAATCAACAAAGGCCAAGGTAATCCCCCCAAAAAACTACCTAATTTCAAAAAAAAATTAGAAGTATTATGTGTGTATGCATATTAATACGCTAAAAGTTTATATCTCTTTGCTCTCAAACAAAAAATACATTAAAAGTTTTATACATCCCCAAAGGAATTTTTGCCAGAGTAACCCAAATATGAACAGAGGAGGCCTGGCTCTGGAGGCTTTATTAGGTCCCACTGGTCACTTCTCCTGTCTCTTAATGGTTCCACTCAACCAGGGCCCAGAGAAGATGTCTTGACAATGAGAGGCTCACAAGACTCATGCCATTGTAATGATTCTCCAATTTTCTAAAACCTTGTTTTTATCAACTTTCAGGGATTCTGAATTTTGACACAATTAAGTATTTGCTAAAATGCTGAAGAATTCCATTGTTTCAAATCAACTGAAAAGAAATTAACAGTTGATGATCATGTTTTATAATATGATTCCTTGACAAGTACTGTATTTTTCTTCTATTTAGTTTTGAAAACTCATCTTCCTTAGGAGAAGTAAGATCCAAAAATATTCTATATTAAAATTACATATTTCTCTGAGTGCCCCCACCATCTTCCTGCTGCCTTTGACTTCTCAAGTACCAGATTGTGTCCTGATCATCTTTGTAAGCATCATCTCTGGTAAGTGGCAGTTGCCTAAAGAAATGATTAAGGAAGGAATGAGAAAGTAAAGAGTTGATCTTCAATTTCAGAATATTTTGTCAAATGCAGCATATTTGAAGAGAGAACAGACTTGGAATTCATCCCAACCTGGGTTCTGATGCTCACTAACTATACATCTTGGGCAGGCTACTTAACCTCTCTGGGTTTTTGTTTCTTCATCTTTAAAATAAAGATGATAACAATGATTATCTCACTGGCTTGTTGTGACAATTAAATAAGATCATACATGTAACAGCTTTCCCTGAGTCTGATTAGCTTCCTATCCACTGCTGCCCTCCTACCTGTACCTATTCTTTGGGGTGGGGGGTGGGGGATGGGAGGGGTGACTGCAGAATCTGATAACATCAGCTATTGAAAGGATCATGGGGCCAATCCTAATGAACCAGGCCACAGGGCGGTGAAGGGAAAGACATTTACTACTACTCTTTGCTCATCCTTTTAAAGGCTTTTACCAATGAACTTGTTTACAGGTTGATGCGGTATCTGCCCCAAGCATCTGCCTTAGTCCTGTGGTAGCACTGGGTACACAATATGGACAAGGCAGAGCAAAGCTTTAGCTATGGGGGATCCCAGGTCTCAACCAGCACAGCAAGCTGACCATGAATTATCTAGCCATCACCTGGAAGTGGACACACTAATCATGTCTCCATGCTGGACTGAATCACTGTAGCCAGAAAGACTGACTCATTGGGCTGAAAGAACAAGAGTGATCCCCTCGAAAAAATTGTTTTACTAGAAAACAAGGGAATTGCTGCTGTCTGTCCCCACCCAGGTCCAGAGCCAGGCCTAAGTCATGCAAAGGGAGGCTTTAGTCAGAGGCTAAAGAGGCTGTCTTCAGGATAGTTGCCTGAGTCCCAAGGCAGCCTTGCCTCTGATCTTGGATTGAACAAACTCTGAACTAGAATGGTGAAGAAAGGTTTGTTCCCTTTATCTGTGGGAGGAAACAAGACTGGGACTTCAAAAGCCCAAGGCAGCAATGCCTTGAGCAATGCCCCAGCATTCTTCCTGCAAGTATATGTAGTGCTATAGGTGGAGAGCAGCACCTTCAAGGGCTCTGACTGCCCAGACAGAAGAGAAGGCAATGTGCGTATGTCAGAAATCCCAGTGAGTCTCCCAAAACACTGGAGGCAAATAGAGCAGGACATTGAGATTCAACACGAAACAGAAGGGGAGAAATACATCTGAATTGTTCATTCCATTATCATCAATTATCTCCTCTTCTTTTTTTTTTCAACGTTTTTATTTTTATTTTTGGGACAGAGAGAGACAGAGCATGAACGGGGGAGGGGCAGAGAGAGAGGGAGACACAGAATCAGAAACAGGCTCCAGGCTCTGAGCCATCAGCCCAGAGCCCGACACGGGGCTCGAACTCACGGACCGCGAGATCGTGACCTGGCTGAAGTCCGACGCTTAACCGACTGCGCCACCCAGGCACCCCAATTATCTCCTCTTCTTAAAGGGAGGGCTGTAAATTATATATATATATATATATATATATATATTTTTTTTTTTTTTTTTTTTTTCTTGTTGCCCCACCTTCCAGGGCCTAGCTGTGTGGTTGGGACTGCAGTGACAATAATAGCTGTTGTTTGCTGTGTACTATATGTGAGCACTTTTGTACATTATCTCATTTAACCATCTGTGTAATCTAAAGTAAGCAGTACTTTATCCTTATTCTATAGATGCAGACAGAGAAGCTCAGAATGGTAGAGTGACCTACTCAAATTAACCCAGCCAAGGAGCAGCAGAACCAACTTCCATACCAGCTTTGTTCCCCGCCACTTCTGTTCTCACCACTAATTCTGCTCTCTCTCCACAGAACCACCCAACATCTCTGACTCTCTCCTCTTCACAGCCTTAAAACACATTTGCTTCATTTCCAGTGAGTTGGCCTCCAGAAAAGAATATCTGAAAGAATGTGAGACTCTCAACAGAACAGAAATTAAGCTGCCTTGCTTGAGGAGGGAAGCATATACCACCATGCAAACAGTGACCAAGCTAGGGAAGCATGTTAGGGACTGCTTCCCACCTCTCTTCATAGAACAAGGTCAGACAAGCATCCAGAGTTTATCAGCTGTGTTACCTGCTATGGAGAAAACAAACAGGGATGCTAGAGCACATTGCTCTTCTCTCCAACAAGGATAACTCATTGTGGAAGGGGCCATTTCCAAGAACCTAAGCCTGAAGAGGCAATCAAGTCCCAACTGGACAGCAATTGAGGGGCATTGTATCTTACTAAAAGGAAATTATGACAATTAGCCCAGATAGAAACATTTTTCCCTCCATCACAACCTTCAAATTAAAAACCACTATATTATACTGATTTATTCCATTTTAATGGGTGCATTAATTATTGTACTGAAGATAATGGGGCCTATGTTAGATAGCAGAAAGAACTGCTCTAGTTCTAAGTGCTTATTAATGAACAATATGGCATAGTCAATTAAGGCCCAGGAAAGAACCATGGCAGCCAGTGATTGGTGGGCTTGTTGCTGGATCTAATTTTTGTTATTGGGTCAGTAAAGGCAGGAAGCAAATAGTTCTCAATGGGAGAGAACGAAATTACAAATTAGATTAAAGTAAATCACCTTTTGAGCTTTCAAGCCTTTTGGATTGAGGCTTTGCTTAATGTAGGTGACAGCCCTTTTTTCCTGTTACTTGGCATACGGTTATTGGGAGCCATTTGTAACACTCCCATTTTATCTGTGAAAAGACATTTTAATTGGAAAATCATGTGCCCATAAAATTATTATCATAAATTCACATTCCACCAAAGGGCTGCATTATGACCATAAAACAATTTGTAAGTGGATCCATTTTACCACTAAATCACTTTACATTATGTTGTGAACAGAATGATTAAAGCAAGTTAGCATTTTGTTGGCAAAGTAATTACATTATTATGCATTTCATCCACAGAGATACTTATACTACTGAGTCCATTTGTCTTGTTGACAGAATACCTATATGTATTGGACAGAATGCATTTTATTTAATAGAGGCAATTAATTTTATTCACCAAACACTTTTAAACTTAAGCTAATTCTTTTTGTCACAGGAGTAGATTTGATTATTGGACAAAATTAATCTTGCCTACATGATCTGTGCTCATAAAGTTTTTCCAAACAACTATACAAGTTTGCAAAAAAATAAACAAAAGCAGAAGAAAATAATTAAAAATAGCAAAACAAAAGCCTTAAGAAAATGTTCTTCTTGGGTCCATTTATTTAACTTTTCTATGTATCCAGGAGGGATAAAATCCAAAGATACCTTGAAAATATGGAGGTGGAGATGGTGACAAAGAGGAGCTTCTCTATTCTGTATAATCATCGTAGGCACAGATAGTTCTTTAAAAATGACTCTGTATGACTACTTGAACAGCTACCTGTCTAGTGTCTTTTCATCACCAGCTTCCTTCAATGCTAAGTAGTGTAGGTTTTGAGTTAAGTCAGGCACTGAGAGGCAGCAATAACTTACTCAGTCCATTGAGAACCTCAGGAATCCTTACTGGGAGCCAATATGGAATTTAGGAGACTGTACCATAAAAGTTACCAAAAATAGTTTTCTTAAAACCAAACAAAGGGACAGAAAATGGCTTATCCTAAATTATAGGCTTCAGACCCAATTGTTTGCCCCTGGAATTTCTAGGTTTGGAAGTGTAGAGTCTTTCTTGCCTGTGTTGGCTTCCTTGTCCAGGACCTTAGCAGACAGCAGATATTAGGGCAGCAAGAAACCATGTCTTGATGTCCCTAAGGCCCTCACAGTATAAAGCTGGATACACAGCAGTCATTCTAGAACGAAAAGACTCTGTATTCATTTACCCATTATTCAACTTGTATTTTCTGAGTACTTACTCTGTTTCATATGAAAGTCCTGGGTAAACAAAACCCTGCCCTGAAGTAGGTGATAACCTGTGGGAGTCAGACAAGTAAACAGGAAATTAAGTGTGGTGAGAGAGTTCTTGGGGGTGAGAGAAAGTTCTGTATCTTGATTGTTGAAGAAAGAATTATTCATTCTTGATACTTGTTTAAATGGTAAGGCAGATTTTATTCAGGGGGACCATTGTGATAGATACAGGGTCTACTAAAATAGCATTTTGTTATAGGGGAGAGAGGTTGGATTGAACTCCAAATCTAACAAGGAAACTAGGAATTTATAGCCAAGGAGCAGGGTCAGGGAATGGATAGGGCCAGTGGATGGAAAATTTATAAGAGGAAATGTCATGAGTAAGGGGGAATTCTTGCTGAAGTCAGACCAGGGGGGTAGTGGAGATAAGGAATTTGGTCAGATATCAAGGTGATCACATATGGAAGGAGGGGGATTCCAGCCAAACTAATTTATCAGGATTCTTGTTAAAAATGGGCTCTTGAAGCCTAAATGTCCATCAACTGATGAATGGATAAAGAAATTATGGTTTATATACACAATGGAATACTACTTGGCAATGAGAAAGAATGAAATATGGCCTTTTGTAGCAATGTGGGTGGAACTGGAGAGTGTTATGCTAACTGAAATAAGTCATACAGAGAAAGACAGATACCATATGTTTTCACTCTTATGTGGATCCTGAGAAACTTAACAGAAGACCATGGGTGGGGGGGGAAGGAAAAAAAAAAGAGGGAGGGAGCCACAACATAAGAGGCTCTTAAAAACTGAGAACAAACTGAAGGTTGATGGAGGGTGGGAGGGTGGGGAGGGTGGGTGATGGGTATTGAGGAGGGCACCTGTTGGGATGAGTACTGGGTGTTGTATGGAAACCAATTTGACAATAAATTTCATATTAAATAAATAAATAAGCAAACAAATATATATATATTATATATATTTTTATATATATTTATATAATATATATTATATACATATATTATATATGTATATATATATATATATATATTTTTTTTTTTAATGGGCTCTTGACTGGGGTACCTGGGTAGCTCAGTCAGTTAAGCGTCCAACTTGGGCTCAGGTCATGATCTCGCAGTTCATGAATTTGAGCCCCATATCGGACTCTGTGCTGACAGCTCAGAGCCTGGATCCTGCTTCTGATTCTGTGTCTCACTCTCCTTCTCTGCCCCTCTCTTGCCTGTGCTCTGTCTCTCTCAAAAATAAAAATAAAAGCATTTTTAAAAATTAAAAAAAAACAACTGTGTTCTTGAAGACATGTCCAAAGGGGCCTAGTTGAAAAGAACTCAGAAAAACCTAACTAGAATGTGTTCAAGGAGAGAATCTTTATTTGATTGATAAAATCAATCTGTGCATTGAACTATGCACAGAAACGTACATGCAAACTAGTGTACTCGAGAACTGTGAAATCCAAGTAAAACCTACAGCCTAATAGTTAATTATGTAGTGCTAATGTCAATGTCTCAGATTTGAGAATGTTCTATAGTTATATAAAATATTACCATTGGGATCAGCTGAGTGATAAGTATCCCTCTGTACTATTTTTGTAATATCTCTGAGTCCATACTTATTTCCAATAAAATAGAAAAAAATATTGGCCACAGAAGTACAGAGAAATACATGACTCTTTGGGGCAACAGAGAAGATGCCCTGAAGAAAATCATATCTTCCCAAGGCAAGAAATTTAAGTGCTTACAGAGTTGAGCAAGAGGGGGAAAATGTGAAGCTTGGGGGTCTCAGAGAACAGAATGATGGCCAATGCAATACATATCCAGTTTCAAGGCATTTGGATTTTAATTATCTTAAAAGAGGGGCAAAGCTTTGAATAAGCTGAGACTTAAAAGATATTTAGGACAAAGAAGTGTCAGGAGTAGAGGAAAAGGAGTCCTTGAGCCCTTAGCAATGATGAAAGGATGAGTGAAGGAACCCTACCTTGCAGTCAGAGATTGCTGGGCACCTGCAGCAAGCCAAGTATGTGGGCTGTGGTGCTGCAATGGTGACCATGTCATGGCACAGCCCTCAATGTCCTACCCAGTTCACTGGGCTTTATTAAATTCAGCAACACTAATGTCTCTGTGTTTCTTCCCCACAAAACACATCCACGAATACATTCTCCCAGGATTCTGCTAGGTGGTACTTGGTTAATCAGGATGACTGCCTCCTATCACAGCAATGCTTTTAGCTAATCTGTACGTCACAATGGTGGAATACTGTATCCCCAGGCAAGCTGGTGGGATGAGTAGTTTGGCTAGAGAGGCTCCTGTCCATTAAGCTTCCACTATAATACATCTATCCAAATCACATACATCTTTTCAGATACTCCATGAAACGTCCACCCCAGCCTTCCCACTCCAGGAACTTTTTAAAATTTCTACACTAAGTAAACTAGCCTTTCTGTCCTATTATAAAAACCTCCCACGTGTAGACAGAAAATGAATAAATCAGCAACTTATTTGTACATTGTAAAAGCATCACAGCTGAATACCTGTGGGGTTCACTGGGAAATGGCAAGAGGGCTTACAGCTCCAGACATAATAAGAAAAGTGACAGCTGACTGTTACAGGATATGCAGCCTGATGTACATTTGCATGGAATGCACACAACAGCCTTACAAAAGCAGATATGATTATCATCATGCATATTTTACAGATAAGGAAGTGGATGCACAACAAGGTAGATAGCTTTCCCAAGGGCATATGCTCAATATGTGTTGTACCAGGACCCAAACCTGCACTGACTCCTGAGTCTTCTCTTCCACTAAAGAACTGATTTTCAGTTGTCACCAGAAACATCTCCACCCATCCTTTGCTAGTTTTGATGATTTACCTGCTGTTCAGCCTGGAATTAAGGGACCCTGGAGTAGACAGGTTTTAGGTCCTTGGGATCCATCTACACTTTTTGAAACACCTGCAAGCCAATTGCATTCCCTGGACCAACGTTAAAATCCATCAGTAGGCTTTGTTCCTTCTGGGGATATATGGAAGCTTTTTAACAGTCACCTTAATGCAATCTTTGGGTGATATTTCTCTCACTTAAGGAAACAAATGGGAAAAGGGGATTTTGCCTACAGTATATTAAATTACTTTAAATTACTGGAAGCCATTTTGCCAATGGATTCTCCTGGAAATTTTAAATATGGTTAAGGACATTTTACCTATCTCCCTGACACTTTCATAAATACCCTCCAAATGGAATACCAGAAAGCAGAGCAGCATATGTTTTCATCTCCAGTATGGGCTTTTTATTAAACGTAAGCACCACATCATTATGGATCCTTGGAAAAACAGGTCATGATGAATCTTAAAGAAAACCATACTTCAAAGCCCCAACCTCATTACTGAAAATGAAACAAAAAATTCCAAAAGACAAACTCATGAGCAGGAAGCATTCCATGAGTTTAAACAGAAATGGTGTTGTATGTCTTGATTTTCTGAAAGTGAAAGCAGTCATCATAGAAAGAATTGCACAGTTACATTATATATGAAAGTAGATTTTATAAGTTATTGACTAAGTCTTCATGACACCAAACCATCTAGCCAATGCATTCAGAGGCCCAGTCAGTTACCACATCTGACAGATAAGACAATGGAAATGTTTCCTTTCAAAGTTACAGCTGCTGAGATTGTACAGATATCAATGCCCACTACCATCACCATCACTGGGAGTGCATGTTAAAAATAAAAAGATGCAGGATCCTGGGAAGATGGCGGCGTAGGAGGATGCTGGGCTCACCACGTGTCCTGCTGATCACTTAGATTCCACCTACACCTGCCTAAATAACCCAGAAAACCACCAGAAGACTAGCAGAATGGAGTCTCCGGAGCTAAGTGCAGACAAGAGGCCACGGAAGAGGGCAGGAAGGGCAGCGAACTGATGCGCGCTACACGGACTGGCAGAAGGGAGCCCGAGTGGAGGGGCAGCCCGCCGGCCAAGCAGAGCCCCAAAGCAGAGTCTGGCTTACAAAAGCAGAGGGGCCATATGGAGTGTGTTCTGACAGCAACCAGGACTTGACATCTGGAAGGTTATAAGCTAATGGATCTGCTTGGAGAATTGGAGGGCTGGAGGACAACGGGAGGGAGAGTTGTTGAGCCCCGGACAACAGAGCACAGCTTGGCGGGGAACAAAGGTGCTTACCAGCGCCATTTCCTTTGCCTATCCCCGAGCCAAAATCCCAAAGGGAACCAGTTCCTGCCAGGGAACTTACTTGCACCGCGCAAACACCAAACCTGTGCTTCTGTGGATCCATCCCTCCGGCGGGTCTGACTCCCTCCCGGTGCCACAGGGCCCCTCCTGAAGTGGATCTCCAAAGGAAAAGTGAGCTGAGCCTGCCCCTCCCACCCCTGTGCACTTTGCCCATCCACCCCAGCTAATACCCCAGATCCCCAGCACCACAACCCTGGCAGTGTGCAAGGAGCCTAGATGGGCCATGCCACCTCACAGTGAATCCCGCCCCTAGAAGAGGGAAGAGAAGGTACACACCAGTCTGACTATGGCCCCAGCAGTTGGCTGGGGGCTGACATCAGGTCTGACTGCAGCCGTGCCCACCAACGCAAGTTATTCAAAACAGCACAGGGGAAGTGACCTGCAGTTCCGCACCACTCTAGGGATATCCGAAATGATGAAACATAAGAATTCTCCTCAAAAAAACGTCCAGGAAATAACAGCGAACGAACGGATCAAAAACGATTTAAACAATATAACAAAAAGTGAATTTAGAATATTAGTTATAAAATTAATCGCTGGGTTTGAAAACAGTATAAAGAACAGCAGAGAATATATTGCTACAGAGATCAAGGGACTAAGGAACAGCCAGGAGGAGCTAAAAAATGCTATCAATGAGCTGCAAAATAAAATGGAGACAACCACGGCTCTCATTAAAGAGGCAGAGGAGAGAATAGGTGAACTAGAAGATAAAATTATGGAAAAGAAGAAGCTGAGAAAAAAAGAGATAAAAAAATCCAGGAGGATGAGGGGAAAATTAGAGAACTAAGTGATGCACTAAAGAGAAATAATCTATGCATAATTAGTATTCCAGAGGAGGAAGAGAGAGGGAAAGGTACTGAAGGTTTACTTGAAGAAATAATAGCTGAGAACTTCCCTGATCTGGGGAAGGAAAAAGGCATTGAAATCCAAGAGGCACAGAGAACTCCCTTCAGACGGAACTTGAATCAATCTTCTGCATGATATCATAGTGAAACTGGAAAAATACAAGGATAAAGAGAAAATTCTGTCAGCAGCTAGAGATAAATGTGCTCTAACATATAAAGGGAGACCTCTAAGACTTGTGACCGATCTCTCTACTGAAACTTGGCAGGCCAGACAAGAATGGCAGGAGATCTTCAATGTGATGAACAGAAAAAAATATGCAGTGAGAATCCTTTATCCAGCAAGTCTGTCATTCAGAATAGAAGGAGAGATAAAGGTCTTCCCAAACAAACAAAAACTGAAGGAATTCATCACCACTAAACCAGCCCTACAAGAGATCCTAAGGGGGATCCTGTGAGACAAAGTACCAGAGACATCGCTACAAGCATGAAACTTACGGACATCACAAGGACTCTAAACCCATATCTTTCTATAATAACACTGAATGTAAATGGACTAAATGCGCCAACCAAAAGACATAGAGTATCAGAATGGATAAAAAAACAAGACCCATCTATTTGCTGTCTACATGAGACTCATTTTAGAGTTGAGGATACCTTCAGGTTGAGAATGAGGGGATGGAGAACTATGTATCATGCCACTGGAAGTCAAAAGAAAGCTGGAGTAGCCATACTTATATCAGACAAACTAGACTTTCAAGTAAAGGCTGTAAAAAGAGATGAAGAAGGGCATTATATAATAATCACAGGGTCTATCCATCAGGAAGAGCTAACAATTATAAATGTCTATGCGCTGAACACAGGAACCCCCAAATACATAAAACAATTACTCACAAACATAAGCAACCTTATTGATAAGAATGTGGTAACTGCAGGGGACTTTAACACTCCACTCACAGAAATGGATAGATCATCTAGACACATGGTCAATAAAGAAACAAGGGCCCTGAATGATACATTGGATCAGATGGACTTGACAGATATATTTAGAACTCTGCATCCCAAAGCAACAGAATATACTTTCTTCTTGAGTGCACATGGAACATTCTCCAAGATAGATCACGTACTGGGTCACAAAACAGCCCTTCGTAAGTATACAAGAATTGAAATCATACCATGCATACTTTCAGACCACAATGCTATGAAGCTTGAAATCAACCACAGGAAAAAGTCGGGAAAACCTCCAAAAGCATGGAGGTTAAAGAACACCCTACTGAAGAATGATTGGGTCAACCAGGCAATTAGAAAACAAATTTAAAAATATATGGAAACAAACAAAAATGAAAATACGACAATCCAAACGCTTTGGGACTCAGCAAAGGCAGTCCTGAGAGGAAAATACATTGCAATCCAAGCCTATCTCAAGAAACAAGAAAAATCCCAAATATGAAATCTAACAGCACCTAAAGGAAATAGAAGCAGAACAGCAAAGACAGCCTAAACCCAGCAGAAGAAGAGAAATAATAAAGATAAGAGCAGAAGTAAACAATATAGAATCTAAAAAAACTGTAGAGCAGATCAATGAAACCAAGAGTTGCTTTTTTGAAAAAATAAACAAAATTGACAAACCTCTAGCCAGGCTTCTCAAAAAGAAAAGGGAGATGACCCAAATAGATAAAATCATGAATGAAAATGGAATTATTACAACCAATCCCTCAGAGATACAAGCAATTATCAGGGAATACTATGAAAAATTATATGCCAACAAACTGGACAACCTGGAAGAAATGGACAAATTCCTAAACACCCACACTCTTCCAAACTCAATCAGGAGGAAATAGAAAGCTTGAACAGACCCATAACCACCGAATAAATTGAATCAGTCATCAAAAATCTCCCTACAAATAAGAGTCCAGGACAGATGGCTTCCCAGGGGAGATCTACCAGACGTTTAAAGCAGAGATAATACCTATAATTCTCAAGCTATTCCAAAAAATAGAAAGGGAGGAAAACTTCCAGACTCATTCTCTAAAACCAGTATTACTTTGATTCCTAAACCAGAGACCCAGTAAAAAACGAGAACTACAGGCCAATATCCCTGATGAATATGGATGCAAAAATTATCAATAAGATACTAGCAAATCGAATTCAACAGCATATAAAAAGAATTATTCACCATGATCAAGTGGGATTCATTCCTGGGATGCAGGGCTGGTTCAACGTTTGCAAATCAAACAACATGATACATTACATTAATAAAAGAAAAGATAAGAACCATATGATCCTGTCCATCGATGCAGAAAAGGCATTTGACAAAATTCAGCAACCTTTCTTAATAAAAACCCTCGAGAAAGTCGGGATAGAAGGAACAATCTTAAAGATCATAAAGGCCATTTATGAAAAGCCCACAGCTAACATCATCCTCAACGGGGAAAAACTGAGAGCTTTTTCCCTGAGTTCAGGAACACGACAGGGATGTCCACTCATACTGCTGTTGTTTAACACAGTGTTGGAAGTGCTAGCATCAGCAATCAGACAACAAAAGGAAATCAAAGGCATCAAAATTGGCAAAGATGAAGTCAAGCTTTCATTTTTTCAGATGACATGATATTATACATGGAAAACCGATAGACTCCACCAAAAGTCTGCTAGAACTGATACATGAATTCAGCAAAGTCACAGGATAGAAAATCAATGTACAGAAATCAGTTGCATTCTTATACACTAATAATGAAGCAACAGAAAGACAAATAAAGAAACTGATCCCCTTCACAATTGCACCAAGAAGCATAAAATACCTAGGAATAAATCGAACCAAAGATGTAAAAGATCTGTATGCTGAAAACTATAGAAAGCTTATGAAGGTAATTGAAGAAGATGTAAAGAAATGGAAAGACATTCCCTGCTCATGGATTGGAAGAATAAATATTGTCAAAATGTCAATACTACCCAAAGCTATCTACACATTCAATGCAATCCCAATCAAAATTGCACCAGCATTCTTCTCGAAACTAGAACAAGCAATCCTAAAATTCATATGGAACCACAAAAGGCCCTGAATAGCCAAAGTAATTTTGAAGAAGAAGACCAAAGCAGGAGGCATCACAATCCCAGACTTTAGCCTCTACTACAAAGCTGTCATCATCAAGACAGCATGGTATTGGCACAAAAGCAGACACATAGACCAATGGAATAGAATAGAAACCCCAGAACTAGACCCACAAACGTATGGCCAACTCATCTTTGACAAAGCAGGAAAGAACATCCAATGGAAAAAAGACAGTCTCTTTAACAAATGGTGCTGGGAGAACTGGACAGCAACATGCAGAAGGTTGAAACTAGACCACTTTCTCACACCATTCACAAAAATAAACTCAAAATGGATAAAGGACCTGAATGTGAGACAGGAAACCATCAAAACCCTAGAGGAGAAAGCAGGAAAAGACCTCTCTGACCTCAGCCATAGCAATTTCTTACTTGACACATCCCCAAGACAAGGGAATTAAAAGCAAAAATGAACTATTGGGACCTCATGAAGATAAAAAGCTTCTACACAGCAAAGGAAACAACCAACAAAACTAAAAGGCAACCAACGGAATGTGAAAAGATATTTGCTAATGACATATCGGACAAAGGGTTAGTATCCAAAATCTCTAAAGAGCTCACCAGACTCCACACCCGAAAAACAAATAACCCAGTGAAGAAATGGGCAGATAACATGAATAGACACTTCTCTAAAGAACATATCCAGACGGCCAACAGGCACACGAAAAGATGCTCAGTGTCACTCCTCATCAGGGAAACACAAATCAAAACCACACTCAGATATCACCTCTCGCCAGTCAGAGTGGCTAAAATGAACAAATCAGGAGACTATAGATGCTGGCGAGGATGTGGAGAAACAGGAACCCTCTTGCACTGTTGGTGGGAATGCAAACTGGTTCAGCCGCTCTGGAGAACAGTGTGGAGATTCCTCAAAAAATTAAAAATAGACCTACCCTGTGACCTAGCAATAGCACTGCTAGGAATTTCCCCAAGGGATACAGGAGTACTGATGCATAGGTGCACTTGTACCCCAATGTTTATAGCAGCACTCTCAACAATAGCCAAATTATGGAAAGAGCCTAAATGTCCCATCAACTGATGAATGGATAAAGAAATTGTGGTTTATATACACAACGGAGTACTACGTGGCAATGAGAAAAAATGAAATATGGCCCTTTGTAGCAACGTGGATGGAACTGGAGAGTGTGATACTAAGTGAAATAAGCCATACAGAGAAAGACAGATACTGTATGTTTTGACTCTTATGTGGATCCTGAGAAACTTAACAGAAACCCATGGGGGAGGTGAAGGGGGAAAAAAAAAGGTTAGAGCGGGAGAGAGCCAAAGCATAAGAGGCTCTTAAAAACTGAGAACAAACTGAAGGTTGATGGGGGGTGGGAGAGAGGGGAGGGTGGGTGATTGGTATTGAGGAGAGCACCTTTTGGGATGAGCACTGGGTGTTTAATGGAAACCAATTTGACAATAAACTTCATATATTGAAAAAAAAAAAGATGTCCAGGAGGCAGTCCAACATGGTGGAGTAGGAAGACCTTGAACTTACCTCCTCCCATGAATGCAGTAACCTATACCTACATATACACCAATTCCCCTTGAATAAAAAGGGAACGATTGAACAGCTACTGCACAACAAATGATATAAGGGCCACATAGAGAAGGATAGGAAAAACAAAGATATAGTAAAGTCTGGAACCCTATATCCAACACAGTGACCTGCAGTAGGGGGGGATATCACAGAAGGGCTCATGTGAATACTTGTGTGCCCTGGGTCACAGTGGAAAAACAAACAGTGGTTATAGGGAAATGAGATTATAAATGAAGGACATACATTTAGTAATCCAAGAGTGTCTACCAAAAGGGAGGGAAACTGGTAGAATACTCTCCAGGGTTAGAGGCACCTGTGAGCACCAATTTACATTCCCCCTCCATTATGATAGTGTGGAAGGAAGAAATGTCCAGATACTCTAGCCAGCCTTCTAGGGCCACCCCAATGTACCCCAGTCCCTGACCCACACTAACTCTAGTTGTCCTCCCAAGGGAATTCCAGTGTGATGTACCCCAGGACTTCCCTGGCCCTTACCCACTCCAGCTTCAACCAAGGAAACTCCCACATGGCATGGCCTGGGAAACCCTAGGTTGCACCCATTCCATACACAGTCTACACAGGGGTAAGCTACATAAGCCCACTTCTTTAAGGCCAGGAAAGGAAGTTGTTCTGTCTAATTCATAGAAAGAAAGCAAAATCATAGAATGTCAAACAAAAGGATAAGACAAAGGAATACATTCCAAATGAAACAATAAGATAAAACCCTGGAGGGTAGAGGGGAGGGGTCGGGGGAACCCTAAGGAAACAGAGTTAAGTAATTTACCTTATAAATAATTCAAAGTAATGATAATGAGCATTGAACTGATAAGAATGGAGGAAAATTTCAACAGAATTAGAGAATTTTAACTGTTAGAAAAATGGAAGAACCAATCTGAACTGAAAAATAGAATAACTGAAATGAAAAATACACTACAGGGAATAAGCAGCAGGTTAAATAATACAAAAGAGCAGATCAGTAATCTGAAAGATAGGGTAATGGAAATCAGCCAGTCAAAAAAAAAAAAAAAAAAAGGAGAGAGAGAGAATATTAAGAAATTAGGATAGCTTAAGGAACCCCTGGTACAATATCAATCATATTAGCATTATATCATGAGTATCCCATAGGAAAATATGAAGGGGCATAAAACTTAGCGAAATAATAGCTAAAAATTTCTCTAACCTGGGGAAGGAAACAGATATCTAGATCTAGGAATCAAAGTGAGTCCCAAGCATGATGAACTTGAGAAGATCCATACCATGATATATTATTATTAAAAAAGCAAAAATTAAAGATAAAGAGAGAATCTTAAAGGCAGCCAGAGAAAAACAAATAGGCACATACAACAGAAACACCATAAAACTATCAGCTGGTTATTTTCAGCAGAATCTTTTCAAGCTAAAAGGGAGAAGCAAGGCATATTTAAACTTCTGAAAGGAAAAAAAAATTACACCCAAGAATATCTGATAAGGTTATAATTCATAATTAATGGAGGGATGTAATTTCTCAGAAAAGCAAGAACTAAAGGAGTTCATATATACTAAACCAGCTTTACAAGAAATGGTAAAGGATATTCTTTAATCAGGAAAGCAAAGGACATAACAAGAAATAAAAAAATATATGAAAGACAAAATCTCAGTGGTAAAAGCAAATATTTGGTGAAGGGAGAAAATCAGCCAGTTAAAAAGTTACTATGAAGGTTTGGGGCACCTGGCTGGCTCAGTTGATTGAACATATGGCTCTTGATTTGGCTCAGGTCATAATCATAAGGTTGTGGGATTAAGCCTGACATCGGGCTCTGTGCTGAGCATGGAGCCTGCTTAAGATTCTCTCTCTCTATCTCTCACTTTCTCTCTCTTTCTCTCCCTCTGTTTTTCTTCCCCACTTGCACTCTCTCTCTCTCTCTCTAAATTTTTTTTAAGTTACTATGAAAGTTAAAGACAAAAATAGTAAAATAAACTATAATTACAGTAAGTAGCATAGGTATACACAAAATAATGTAAAATATAATGTCAGAAACATAACATGTTGGAGGGTGTAAAAATGTAGTACTTTTATAAAGTGTTGCTACTTAAGCAACTATGAGCTTAAAATAGACTGCTATATATGTATAGGTTGATATATATGAACCTCATAGTAACCACAAAACAATATCCTAGATTCACAAAAAAGTACAAAGAAAGGAACCCAAACATAACACTAAAGAAAACCATCAAACCACAAAGGAAGAGACTTAGAGAAGAAGAAAGGAACTACAAAAACAACTCAGACCAACTCATAAAATGACAATAAGTACATAACTATTAATAATTACTTTAAGTGTAAATGGACTAAATGCCTGAATCAAAAGATGTGGAGTAACTAAATGTATTTTTTAAAATGTAAGACAAAACCCATTTTTATATGTTCCTACAAGAAACTCACTTCAAATCTAAAGGCATACACAGGGATTGAAAGTGAATAGATATGAAAAGATATTCTATGAAAATGAAAATGAAAATAAAAAGAAAGATGGGGGCCACTTGGGTGGCAGAGTCAGTTAAGCATCCAACTCTTGATTTTGGCTCAGGTCATGATCTCACAGTTTGTGGGATTGAGACTTGCATCAGGCTCTGCACTAACAGCATGGAGCCTGCTTGAGATTCTCTCTCTCCCTCTCTCTCTGCCCCTCCTCTGCTCATTCTCTCTCTCTCTCTCTCCCTCCCTCCCTGTCTCTCTCTCTCAAAATAAATAAATGAATGAACTTAAAAAAAAAGAAAAATGGGGTAATAATATTAATATGAAACAAAATATATTTTAAAACAAAGACTGTAAAAAAAGACAAAGAGCATTACATAATGATAAAGGGGTCAATCCAAACAAAGGATATTGCATCCAAAAATATTTATGCATTCAGTATAGAAGCACCTAAATATATAAAGTAAACATTAACAGACATAAAGGGAAAATTTTACAGTAATGCAATATTAGCAGGGGACTTTAATACACCACTTACAATGGCTAGACCATTGGATAGAAAATCAATAAGGAAACATTAGACCAGATGAACATATATGCATATGTGTATGCATATATATAGAAAGAACATTTTGTTCAATAACTGCAGAATACACATGGAACATTCTTTTTTTTTTAACGTTTATTTATTTTTTTGGGACAGAGAGAGACAGAGCATGAACGGGGGAGGGGCAGAGAGAGAGGGAGACACAGAATCAGAAACAGGCTCCAGGCTCTGAGCCATCAGCCCAGAGCCTGACGCGGGGCTCGAACTCACGGACCGCGAGATCGTGACCTGGCTGAAGTCGGACGCTTAACCGACTGCGCCACCCAGGCGCCCCCATGGAACATTCTTAAAGAGAGATTATATATTAGGCCAGAAAACAAATGTCACATTCGGGAAGATAAAAATCATACCAAGCATCTTTTCTGATAACAATGATGTGAAACTAGAAATCAATTACAAAAAGAAAATTGAAAAAAATACACAAACAAATGGAAACTAAACAACACACTATTAAACAACCAGTGAGTCAATGAAGAAATCATAGAGGAAATTGAAAAAAAAAAATAACTTGAGATAAATAAAAATAAAAACTGCCAGAGACCAGCTCCAGCAATCAGGGGTTCCTGAAGGAAGAATGGAGTTGGTGAAAATACAACAAAACTAAAATAAAAAAAACCTAAAAGTAAAAAAACTAAAATAAAAAACTAAAACTAAAACAAAAATGGACACAGACAACAGCAGTGTGTTGAACTGGCCGGTTTATTGTAGCAAACGTGGCATTATATTTGCTAGTGATTTCCTTATAGCATACATCATCTATGTTTTTCTATCATTACCTAATTTTGAAAATGTTCCTATGTGTAATCACCCTTTAAGGAATAACATGGTTATTTTCTCATAATGTTCCCTCCTGCCCCTTGCTTAATGATTAATTTCTCACATTATTTTCATTATGTCCCTATGTTTATCTATAATCTATAAAGCATTTGCTTTGCTGTTTTCACGAAAGGTCATCTATCTCTCAACACCCCAAGTGGAAGAGTTACAGGGACACGACCGCTTAATTGTTTCTCTGAACTATTTGTGGTTTGAGGAACAAAAGTGTACGCCTGGATCCGAGGTGCTAGGAGGGGGCCAAGAGGGTCTTAGAAACCCACGCCTTATACATTCTCAGAGAGACAATGCACTTAGGAACCAATGAACCATTCTGTACTTTAACCGACTAGGTTCAATCATCATCTGGAATGCCTCCTGGGGGCCAAGTGGGCCTAGGGGTTAAAGAGTGACTTGTGCCTGTAGATACACTCCTTAGTTACTGGAGTGGGGCTTTCAAATCCATATGTCTCTCCTTTATTGGCCTCCTTTGCTGGCTATCCTTCCTGTAAGTAGAGGAGTCTCTGTAGGGGATGGCAAGGGCTAAATGTAAGGCCACACGATTTCTTGTGGAACCTTATTTTCTTTCCTAATGGTTCTTTTCCCAGAGGGCCTGTCGAGGGCAGTTCCCCAATAGACAATACCCCAGGTACTTTTATTAAGGCCAAATTACCTAAAAGTGGGAGTACAAGAAGCTTCACTGTCGGTGGGCCACCTTGCAGTCACCAATCTGTCCAGAGACTGAGCCTTGCCATAAGGCTGAGATAGCTCGGCTTCCAGCAAAACACAACTTTCCAAAATCTGCAGGATGCAGCAAAGCAGTTCCAAGAGTTCATAGTGATACAAACCTACCTCAAGAAACAAGAAAAATTCTCAAATAAAAATCTAACTTTAAACCCAAAAAAACTAGAGAAAGAAGAACAAAGAAAGACCAAATTTAGTGGAAGAGAAGAAATAATAAAAATTATAATGAAAATAAGTGAAAGAGAAACTAAACAAAAAATAGATAATATTAATGAAACTCAGAGCTGGTTCTTTGAAAGAATGAACAATATTGATAAATCGTTAACCAGACTCACCAAGAAGTTACAACTGATACCACAGAAATATGAAGGATCATAAGAAAGTACTACAAATAATTATATGACAAGAATTGGCAAACCTAAAAGCAATTGATAAATTCCTAGAAATACACAACCTTCCATTACTAAATCATGAATAGAAAATATCAATATACTAATTACAAGTAATAAAACTGAATTGGTAATTTACAACTCCCCCAAAACAACAGCTCAGGACCAGAAGGCTTCACAAATGAATTCCACCAAACATTCAATGCAAAATTATTATCTATCCTTCTTAAATTATGTCACAAAATTGAACAGAAAGGAATGCTTCCAAGTTCATTTTATGAGACCAGCATTACCCTGATACCAAAACCAGACAAATTGAAAGGAAGGAAGGAAGGAAGGAAGGAAGGAAGGAAGGAAGGAAGGAGTGAAGGAGGGAGAGAGAGAGAAAAAAATGAGAAAGAAAGGAGGGAGGAAAGGAGAGGAGAGGAGAGGAGAAGAGACGAGAGGAAAGGAAAATTACAGGCCAATATCCTTGAAACCTAGATGCAAAAATCTTCAAAAAAAATTAGCAAACAAAATTCAACAATACAAAAACATCATACACCATGATCAAGTAGGATTTTTTCTGGGGATGCAAAGACAGTTCAATATTTGCAAATCAACATGGTATACCATATCAAAAAGCAAAGTATAAAAATCATATGATTGTCTCAATAAATGTAGGAAAAGCATTTGATAAAATTCAACATCTATTTATGATAAAAACTCTCAACAAACTGAGTATAGAAGGAATGTACCTCGACATAATGAAGACCATATACAACAAATCTACACCTAACATCACAGTCAGTGCTGAAAAGATGAAATCCTTTCCCCTAAGATCAGAACAAGGCAAGGATACACACCCTTGTCACTTTAATTTAACATAGCTTTGGAAGTCCTAACCAGAGCAATTACACAAGAAAAAGAAATAAACTCATCCAAATTGGAAAGGAAGAGGTAAAACTGTCACTATTTTCAGATGACAAGATACTATATGAAAGAACCCCCAAGACTCCACCAAAACCTATTAAAACCAATAAATGAATTCAGTTAAGTTGCAGGATACAAGCAATTATCATACAGAAATTGGTTGCATATCTGTACAATAATGAGTTATCAGAAAGAGAAATTAACAAAAACAATCCCACGTGCAATTACATCAAATAGGAATAAATTAACTAAGGAGGTGAAAGACCTGTATTCTGAAAACTAAAATGTTGATGAAAGAAATTGAAGACACAAATAAACAGAAAGGTATTCTGTGCTCATTAATTGGAAGAATTGACACTGTTAAAACGTTCATACTACCCAAAGCAATCTGAAGATTTAATGCAATCCTCACCAAAATATCAATGACATTTTTCACAGACCTAGAACAAATAATCCTAAAATTTATATACAGTCACAAAAGACCCCAAATAGACAAAGCAATCTGGAGAAAGAAGATGGATAAAGCTGGAAATATAACACTTCCTGATTTTAAACTATACTACAAAGTTATAGTAATCAAAACAGCATGGTACTGGCACAAAACCCCACACAAACATCAAAAGAATAGAATAGACAGCCCAGAAATAAACCCACACATATATGGCAAAATAATCTATGATAAATGAGGCAGAAACATACAATGAGGAAAAGACAGTCCCTTCAGTAAATGGTGTTGGGAAACCTGGACTGTTACATGCAAAAAAATGAAACTGGAATACTATCTTATGCTATACACAAAAATAAATTCGAAATGAATTAGAGTTGAATGTAAGATGTGAAACCATAACATTCATGGAAGACAACATAAACAGTAAGTTCAATGACATCAATCATATATGTGTGTGTGCGTGTGTGTGTGCGTGTGTGTCTGTGTGTGTGTCTCAGTCTCTCCAGGCAAGGACAACAGAAGCTAAAATAAAAGAAATTGGATTACATCAAACTAAAAAGCTTTTGGACAGTAAAGAAAACCATCAACAAAATGAAAAGGCAACCTTCTGAATGGGAGAACATATCTGGAAATCATACATCTGATGAGGGGTTAACATTCAAAATATATAAAGAACATACACAACTTAATATCAAAAAACAACCTTATTAGAAAAGGGACAGGAAACTTGATTAGACATTTTCCAAACAAGACATCCAGATGGCCAACAGGTACATGAAAACATCACTAATCAACAGGGAAATGCAAATCAAAACCACAGGGAGATACACCTCACACCCTTCAGATTGGTTATACCAAAAAGACAATAGCAGGTACTTGTGAAGATGTGAAGAAAAGAGAACTCCGTGCACTGTTGGTGAGAATGTAAATTGGTGCAGCCCCAAGTAAAACAGTATTGAAGTTCTTAAAAATACTTTTAAATAGAATTACTGCATGATCCAGAAATTCCACTTTGGGGTATTTATCCAAAGAAAATGAAAACGTGAATTTGAAGAGATATGTGCACCCTTATGTTTATTGCAGCTTTATTTATAATATCCAATATATTATAGCAACCTAAGTGTCAATCAATAGATGAATGGATAAAGAAAGTATGAATATGTCTGTTAGTCATCTGGATGTCTTTTTTAGAAAAGCATCTATTCATGTCTTCTACCCATTTCTTAACTGGGTTGTTTTGTTGTGGGTGTTGAGTTTGATAGTTTATTGAGTTCTTTATAGATTTTGGAATCAGACACATGAAAATATGTTCAACATCACTCATCATCATGGAAATACAAATCAAAAGCATGTTGAGACACTACCTCACACCTGTCAGAATGGCTAAAATTAACAACACAAGAAATTACAGGTGTTGGTAAGGATGTGGAGAAAGGGAAACCATCTTGCACTGTTGATGGGAATGCAAAGGGGTGCAGCCATTCTGGAGAACAATATAGAGGTTCCTCAAAAAAATAAAAATAGAACTACCTTATGATCCAGGAATTGCACTGTTAGGTATTTACCCAAAGGATACAAAAATACAGATTTGAAGGGGTACATACACTCCAATATTTATAATAGCACTATCAACCATAGCCAAACTATGGAGAGAGCCCAAATATCCATTGACTGTTGAATGGATAAAGAAGATGTAGCATATACATAAACTTGACCAAATGCATTATGCCTTAATTTAAAAATTTTAAAGCATAATATGTACTTTAATGCCAGTTTTAAGTGAGACTTTACACCCTTTTAAACTTGTCAGTGTGTGCACCTCAACTTCCCTTTGAAGAGGTGGTCCAAAGTTGATGATAGAAAAATGAAGAAAGAAAAATTTTTGTCTATCTTCGTCCTCTCCTTCTCATTCACTCTCCCTTCAGTGTTTCCAGACTTTTTTTCAAAGCATCAAAGTATTATTTCATGTTCATTAATCAGATTATTCCACTGCCTAATTTATCTGACAAAGCAGATTTTGTTCCAAATAACTAAACTAAATTTATCCCTTTCCAATGCTGGCCAATTACTCCTTCTCTTAGCACCACTGTCCAGCATGCATAATGAATTGTTCTCAGCTCAGTGTTGGATACAATTTCCATGCAGAAGCTAATTAGGAAATTGCATTTGTTTAGTGTCTTGACAACCAATATCGACCATAGGCCCTCTGATGACTTATAAAATAGCCAAAGTAATGGGCTTGAAAATTTTGCCTCAGGAGCGATTTTCATTTGAAGTTAAAGAAAGCAGTAAAAGGCTCCGTTTGTCCACAACCAAGATGTATCCCTATTGACTCAATTCAAACCTTCCCTCATCTCAGAGGCCTTTCTGAAAGAATGAATCTGAGCTACAACCTCAAAATCTATCTGCTAAGATGGAAAACAGACCCACCTGACCAGCTGTCTCTATGATGACAGGTATGCCCCTAAAGTTCATTCATTTGCTCATTCATTCACTCAAGAAACATTTATTGAGCACCTATTATACTCAACATACACTAAACAAAACAGAGTCTTTGGCTTTGCAGAGTGAGTGTCCTAACAGGAAAGATATAACATAAAACAAAATTTCATAAATGATAAGTTATGTGAATAAATAAAAGTGGGAAGTAGAATTAAGAATGTTCAAGAGGATGGAGACATTTTATATAGGATTGTCAGAGACAGTCTCTTTGAGGAAGCAATATTTGAGCAGAGACTTGAATGAGGAGAATCAGACAGCTACACAAGTGTTGAAGAAATTATGTGAAGCAAAGGAAAAATCAGTTTCAAGAATCCAAAGGTGAAAACACTCCCTATAAGTTCTAGGAACAGAGAGAAGAAGAATCTAAAAAGTAATCCCTGACTTTGCCCCACTGCCTGGTCTCCCTACCAGGACCTTTTCCTTTTTGATCATTCAGCAGTGACCCTTGACAGGACTGTGGCATCATCTGCTCCAGAAAAAAATTACAGCGAAAATACAAGTATCAACCATGATTCCTTTTCCAAAATCTTGTTGGAGAAACCCTGCTCCTTTTGTCCTACTCAGACTCAGCTGAGATCCCTGCCCTCTGGAGACCAAATGTAAGGCTCTAGTTAAGCTGGATTATTTTTACAGATGCCCCACATAAAGAGAGCTCTCCTCTGGAAGGAGGTACTGACTGAGATAAGCTCTAAGGCTGAGTCAGCACAACAAGAGAGATCAATAAACATAACCATGAATTATACTTTTGTTAAGACTAACGGAAGATTCACTTTAAGATACATGCCCTTTCTGATTAGAACCACTACTGCCCAGGAAAGATAACATGCTGGGGGTTCACATCAGACATTTCAGATAATTAGGATTTCATAGTTCAAACAACTGTTTGATATTTTATTCTAGAAATCGATGCTGTTGGTCAACTAAACAGAACTCACCCGTGGGACATGGACATATACTCAGCAAGGATTTGATGACACTACTTGTTCAATTTTTATTTTTTCTTTTCCATCTCAGGTCTCATAGACACTGGCCAAATCTAATTTGTGTGTTAGAATGAGAGGATTGCAAAAGAAATAGAAAAGCCAGTCTTGGTATATAAAGACCTACTAAGTCCTAGAAGGGAAAGAAGTACTGGGAATCAAAACAGACTTTATATGGGATTAAGAACATAGACCTTGAGGTCTAAATTCTAGCATGTTGTTTACAAGCTGCATGACCTTATTCAAGTCATATCATATCTGTTTATCCATTTCCTTATTTGTAAACAAGGAACAATAATAGTACCCACCTGTGTTGGTTCTTCTGCCTTTGCCCCTCCAGATTAACCTTCCACACTTCTCTGCCCAGCTCTTTGTCCCAGGAGGCTGATCTTCCAGGAAAGCCTAACTCAGGGTCCAACTCCAACTTCCAGTTGTATTTGGCTGATACAAGATTGTAGTAGGAAGGTGGAAAGTGAAAAGAAAAAGAGGTCAGGGTTCCTCCCCCCACTCCCTGAAAGTGCAAAGTGGACAGTCACTGACAGCTTTTATCACACAGTCCCTCTTATACTAGCTACAGAATTCACTGAATTTTGGTACCACTATTCTCTTCAGGCCAAAAGGATGCTGTAAATTGGGTTCTCTAGGGAACAGACTCTGAAATGGAAACTCATATCCAAGTAGCTCAATGGAAAAGGCTCTTAGGATCTACCCCTATAGGGAAAGGAATAAAACAGGATTGGGCAGAGGGAGTTTGCAGTCAAAGATTTATGCTGATTCTATGGACGTCTCTGAAGTTGGGATGAATCTTCAGAGTTGTTCTGAGGGGACCAAGCCCTTATCCTTCTCTGGTAGAATAGACATTGGATGTAAATAGATGTCTTCAGCCAAGGCAATTCCCAACCACCCTTCCAGAGGTCTGACTGCTAATGGCTATCAGTTAGTGGCACTGCCACCAGCCAGGGCAATGAGACCTCCAGGCCTGAACAAGGGACTTGGGCAGAGCATGCTGTATCCCCTACAGAGTGATGACTTCTCTCCACTGTAAACACCTCAGAAGTCCTCGGGGAACTTTTTATTCCCTTACTTTCACTCAAATTTCTGGAAATAGCCACTTATTTAAATTCTTTTTGCATTACCATTTGTCTCTTGTTGGGTCTCAGATGAATACAGCCCCTCATCAACTTGTGAGAGTTACACAATGCTGAGAACACATTCAGGATTCCATAAACATTAATTGTTATCCAGAAATGAATCCTAACCATTTTTGGCAGTGAGTGTTCCTTGACCCCAGGGTTTCCATGAGTTAGTGGCCAGATTGGCAAGAATCCCCTTAAAGTTAGCCCAGTGGTGGGATAACTTGAAGTTTAGAATGTTTTCCTGAAGTAACTGGTTTTTAGCATATTTTTCAGTGTCCAAAATAAAAGTTTAAAGGTTATGCTACCAAAACAATGCAGGCACTTCATTTACTCAAAGATGAAATTTAAAAGAAAGATATGGCTCCTGCTCTCACAGTTTACAGTCCAGGGGGAAAGGCAAAGTACACAAGAAATTAAGCAAATATATATTTGCAAACTTGGTTCAGGCAAAGAAGGAAGTGCACTGTTTGCAAAGACAGAGAATAATAGGACAGGCAGACTAAATAAACAGGTGGACAAGGTAACCTGTGAGGAACTGACATTTAAGCTGAGATAACTAGGCAATATGTTAATCTCAGCGCCATGCTGGGTGACATGCTAGGGTAGATGTGGGAGTATGATATGTTGTAAGATCACAGAAGGAGGTAGGGGCCAGGTCTTAGGGTGTTGTAAGCCATTATAGAGAAGTGAGCTTTCTTCTAAGTGCAATGGGATATCACTGGAAGGTTTTAAGCAGAGGGGAGATGTCATCTAATTAATGTTTATAAGAAACAATAGTGACTATTATGTGGAAAAAGGACTGGAAATGGGCAGAGCAGAGAGATTTGGTAGGCTATGATTATGAATCAAAAAAGCAGTGGCAGTGATTTTGATAAGCATGATGGCATTGAACTTGGAAGGAAAAGGACAAGTTCAAGATATATTTGGACTTGATAATGATTGGGGCATGAGGGGAAATGGAGAGGGAGGAAACAAGGACAATTTCCTTGCTTAAACAATGAAGTGGATGGTGGTGACATTTACTGAGATGGGAAATGTGGGGAAACAAGTCTGGGGGAGAAATCAAGGGTTTCGTTTTGTACCTGTTGATTTTCAGATGTCTCCAGGCAAAAAAATGGCCAGAAAGTAGATGTTTGTTTTATTGCTCAGAAGAGGCATCCAGCCTGGCAATGTGGGCATCAGAAGGTATTGAAAATCATAATAATGAACAGTACAAACTAGTAAAAGAGTAGAAAATAAGATAATAAAGAAACATGCCTGAGATCGAACCCAGAGGAATTCATCAGTCAGCAGTGTAATTCAATATTTATTGAGTATTATTTATGTGCAAAGCTTAAATGTTGCTATAGGAATAATTTTATCACACATATTTAATGCATATTGCTTTTTATTATTTTTTTACCATTTTTCCTAGCTATAAATAATTCAAATATTCTTTCCCTTTATCTGACATATTTGGACCACTTCTGACAGGCATGCCTCGTTCACAACTTTCTGGGTGACTATGAGTTGTCTTATGCCCTTGCAAACAACTGTCTTCAATATGATTCAGTAGGCCATAAGGAATAAGACCAAAAGAAAGATCCCTGCTGCCAGCCCAAGAGACATGTTTTCAGAGATACCCCAGTGGTTAGAGACTGCAGTGGTCATCTCTGGCTAAACAGGCCCTGAAAATGGATATGTGGCTCAGCATGATAAGCCTCAGAGCTTTGTACAGGTCAGAGTCTGTGGCCCTTCTCTCTGTTAGTGTTCCCCCTTGCCAACAGGTGCTTGCTTGGTCTCATATGTTCACACCATATGATTTCTGGAGGGTTCCTGTAAAGGCTATCTGCTTCTTGTTACAGTGTCATTAGAACAATTATGACAAAAGTGAAATACAAACTTGAATAAATCAGGCCTCTCTGGCTTGGCTTTCCCATGGAAGATATACAGTTTTCTAGATAATTTTTCATTGATATCCTTTATCTCCAAACTCCAGATCAGCCTGGAAATCATCCAAGCAACTTCCAAAATTCAATCAAACACAGTATCAGAAGGTCCTAGAAATGAGAGGAAAAACTCTCCCAAGAGCTTTTGCAGCCTATGTGAGATCTTGCTTAAAGGAGGCAATAAATTCAAAGAAATGAATTGCAAACGGAAGACTCTCAACCATCAATCTGTCAAGAATTTGAGATCTAGGATACTATTCAATGCTCTTTAACCACAACATTCAAATAAAGCTACCAACTTTCAGATAAAGCTAACCTCACATACAAAGAACATCTCTACAAGGGTTGAGCCTAAGACATGAAGAGGAGCCAACATCTCCAAGCATCTTAGAGAAATCAGCCTTTCAGAATGCAGAGGGGAAAAGTTAGAGAAGAGAATTTACCTTTCTTTTTTCACATACTTGAGATTCATAAGACTTTTCTGACCTCCCAGAGGCTTTGGTTTATTAATTCTTTATTGAAATGGAATGATATGCAAAGATATTTTCATAAATATTTTGCTCGTGTAGCAGGTCTTTCTCCCACCTCAATCTAGTCTGAGACCAAACACTAAAATATCCCAACATCCAGGATCGACCTGCTTGCCAATGGATGAATATTTGATATGAGATATTTTCTTTTTTTTTTAAACAATTTTTTTTCAATTTTTTTTTCAACGTTTATTTATTTTTGGGACAGAGAGAGACAGAGCATGAACGGGGGAGGGGCAGAGAGAGAGGGAGACACAGAATCGGAAACAGGCTCCAGGCTCCGAGCCATCAGCCCAGAGCCCGACGCGGGGCTCGAACTCACGGACCGCGAGATCGTGACCTGGCTGAAGTCGGACGCCTAACCGACTGCGCCACCCAGGCGCCCCGAGATATTTTCTTTTTTAAGATATGGGTAATCAAATCAGGCCTGAATTATCTAGATTTCAAACAGTTTAGCATAAAATTAATTAGTTTGGAGAATTACGCAGTAGATAAACATACTAAGCAGCTAAGCCTCCCTAACTGCATGTTTACATTTTACATCCAGTTTCTTTCATTATCCCAAGGAGTTGCCTGTAGCATGACTTTCCCATTAAGGGAGAGGAACCTACCAAATTATTTCATTTTTATGTCTTTAGAGCTCCTGATAAATGGACAGTGGCATCGAATCTCTCCAAATACATTTTATTTTCATTAAATGGCTAGTCTAAAACCAATCAACCAAGATATATATAGAATGGCTGTTCAGAATAAAAATACGTGGTTCTTCTAGAATACGTTACAACAAACTCACAATAATTATTCAGGCAGACAGTACCTGTTAAAAAGAATCTGACTTTAATGCAGTTGATGCTGTATTGTGTTCACAGTAATAATGGATAGACTGTAAGTATGGATCTCTCTCACCAACACTGCAACATTAAGAATATAGGTGTTTGCATGTAAATTTAATTATTCATTGCAAATACCTCAAATGTTAAGAGAATTCAAAATCCTGGAAGAATGAATCAAGTCCCATTCCCTAACATAAACTGGCTACTGTTGTGCCAGAATGAATCCAACAGTATGTCAGAGCCAGGCTAAATATACAAAGGAAATTAGTAATAAAAATGATAATAAGAAATGAGATATTAAACTGGGTGTTGGTGGTGTGAATTGGTAAGTTTATATAGAAAGTGAAAATATTAGCCCCTGTCATGTCAACAGAAGGGCTATATGAACCTGAACACTCAGTGACAAGTTTTTAAGTATAGCTTTATTGTTGATCATAATTTACAAATGGAGTTAAATTGTTCCCTTTGAGATAAAATTAAAACTCTCCACTTCTGGGATCCCTAAACTCGTGAGTGAATCTAGAGCTCAGACATGGTAGAAGGAAGCACAGTGAGTAGAGTGACTCCATTTCCCACCTGAACTTGGCCACTATGTCCTGCTCTTCACAGCTGTGCACAGAATGGGGCCTAGAATTCCTGGAACACTCTCACATCAGTGCCTGGTATGAAGGAATTTACCCTATCTCCAGAATGACTTAGGCATTAGTGGAAAAGCACGTACAGAGTCAACCCAACCCATCCCTTTCATGACTGTGTTAACCAAACAGGCATGTTTATGGAGCACATATCCTCTCTGGGAGCAAGTCATCTCAGCAGCAGATGACCCCAGGGGGAACGATGAAGGAAAATTATTTCCCCTTCTGAATATAGAATCGTCATTATGTTGATAGACCCACACAACATTTTTCTTGGCTTGAGACCCAGCCAGCTTCTTTGCTCTCCCTGGTTATCTTCAGATGAAATAAAATCAAAGGAAACCTCAGTGGAACAGAGGTGAATGAAGCAACAGAAAGAGAAGTCAAGAAACTGATCCCATTTACAATTGCACCAAGAACCATAAAACACGTAGGAATAAACCTAACCAAAGATATAAAAGATCTGTAAGCTGAAAACTACAGAAAGCTTATGAAGGAAAGTGAAGAAGACACAAAGAAATGGAAAAACATTCCATGCTCGTGGACTGGAAGAATAAATATTGTTGAAATGTCAATACTACCCAAAGCAATCTACACATGCAATGCAATCCCAATAAAAATTGCACTGGCATTCTTCCCAAAGCTAGAACAAACAATCCTAAAAGTTGTATGGAACCACAAAAGACCCTGAATAGCCAAAGTAATATTGAAGAAGACCAAAGCAGGCGGCATCACAATCCCAGACTTTAGCCTCTACTACAACCATATAATCATCAAGACGGTATGGTATTGTCACAAAAACAGACACATAGACCAATATTCAGTGTGCTGTATCAGAAAAATATGCAGCCAAGAATTCTTTATCCACCAAGGCTGTCACTCAAATTAGAAGGAGAGATAAAAAGTTTCCCAGACAAACAAAAATTAAAGGAGTTTGTGACCACTAAACCAACCTGCAAGAAATATAAAGGGGGACTTTCTGAGGGGAGAAGAGATGAAAAGAAAAAAATTTATACACACACACACACACACATACACACACACACACACACACACATATATATATATACACATAAATATACATATATATGCATGTATATATGTATATATATACCAAAAGCAACAAAAGATTAGAAAGGACCAGAGAACATCACCAGAAACTCCAACTCTACAAGCATCATAATGGCAATAAACTCATCTTTCAGTACTCACTCTAAACATCAATGGACTCAATGCTCCAATCAAAAGACATAGGGCAACAGAACGGATAAGAAAACAAGATCCATCTATACGCTGTTTACAAGAGACCCACTTTAGACCTAAAGACACCTTCAGATTGAAAATAAGGGGATGGAGAACTATCTATCATACTAATGGTCAACAAAAGAAAGCCAGAGTAGCCATACTTATATCAGACAATCTAGACTTCAAAAGAAAGACTGTATCAAGAGATGCAGAAGGACATTATATCATAATCAAGGGGTCTATCCACCAAGAGGACCTAACAATTGTAAACATTTATGCACCTAATGTGACAGCACCCAAATATATAAATTAATTAACCAGAAACATAAAGAAACTCATCAATAGTAATACCATAATAGTAGGAGACCTCAACACCTACTCACAGCAATGGGCAGATCAACTAATCAAAAAATCAACAAGGGAACAATGGCTTTGAATGACATACTGGACCAGATGGACTTAACAGATATATTCAGAACATTTCATCCTAAGCAGCATAATGTACATTCTTCTCCAGTGCACATGGAATGTTCTCCAGAATAGACCATATACTGGGTCACAAATCAGCCCTAAGTAAGTACAAAAAGATTGAGATCATACCGTGCATATTTTCAGACCACAACGCTATGAAACTTGAAATTAACCACAAGAAAAAAATTTGGAAATGTAACAAATACTTGGAGACTGAAGAACATCCTACTAAGGAATGAATGAGCTAACCAAGCAGTTAAAGAGGAAATAGAAATAATATGGAAGCCAGTGAAAATGATAACACCATAACCGAAAACCTCTGTGACGCAGCAAAGGTGGTCATAAGAGGAACGTATATAGCAATCCAGGCCTTCCTAAAGAAGGAAGAAAGATCTCAGATACACAACCTAACCTTACGCCTTAACTAGCTGGAAAAAGAACAGCAAACAAAACCCAAAACCAGCAGGAAACAAGAAATAATAAAGATTAGAGCAGATTCAATGCTATCAAAACCAAAAAAACAGTAGAATAGATCAATGAAACCAGAAGCTGGTTCTTTGGAAGAATTAACAAAATTGATAAACCACTAGCCAGTTTGATAAAAAAAAAAAAGGACCCAAATAAATAAAATCAAGAAGGAAAGAGGAGAGATCACAACCAACACAACAGAAACAAAAACAATAAGAGAATATTATGAGCAAACATATACTAATCAAATGGATAATCTAGAAGAAATGGACAAATTCCTTGAAACATATACACTACCCAAACTGAAACAGGAAGATATAGAAAATTTGAACAGACACATACCAGTAAGGAAATCGAATTAGTAATCAAAAATCTTCCAAAATACAAGAGTCCAGGGCCAGATGCCTTTCCAGGGGAATTCTACCAACCATTTGAGCAAGAGTTAACATGTATTCTCATGAAACTGTTCCAAAAAGTAGAAATGGAAGGAAAACTTCCAAATTCTTCCATGAAGCCATCATTACCTTGATTCCAAAACCAGACATAGACTCCACTAAAAAGGAGAACTATAGACCAATCTCCCTGATGAACATGGATGTGAAAATCCTCAACAAGATATCAGCCAACCAGATCCAACAATACATTAAAAAAATTATTCACCACGACCAAGTGGGATTTATACCCAGGATGCAGGGCTGGTTCAATAGCCACAAAACAAGCAATGTAATTCATCACATAAATAAAAGAAAGGACAAGAACCATATGGTCCTCTCAATAGATGCAGAGAAAGCTTTTGACAAAATGCAGCATCCTTTCTTGATAAAAACCCTCAAGAAAGTAGGGATAGAAGGACCATACCTCAAGATCATAAAAGCCATATACGAAAGACCCAATGCTAATATCATCCTCAATGGGGAGAAACTGAGAGCTTTCCCACTAAGGTCAGTAAGAAGACAGGGATGTCCACTCTCGCCACTGTTATTCAACATAGTAGTGGAAGTCTTAGCCTCTGCAATCAGACAGCACAAAGAAATAAAAGGCACCCAAATCTGCAAGGAGGAGGTCAAACTTTCACTCTTCACAGATGACATGATATTGTATATTGAAAACCCAAAAGATTCCACCAAAAAACTGCTAGAACTGATCCATGAATTCAGCAAAGTTGCAGGATATAAAATCAATGCACGGAAATAGGTTGCATTCCTGTACACCAACAATGAAGCAAGGGAAAGGGAAATAAAGGAATCAATCCCATTTCCAATTGCACCAAAAGCCATAAAATACCTAGGAATAAATCTAAGCAAAGAGGTGAAAAATCTATAGACTGAAAACTATAGAAAGCTTATGAAAGAAATTGAAGAAGACACACAAAAATGGGAAGAGATTCCATGCTCCTGGAGAGGAAGAAAAAATATTGTTAAAATGTTGATACTATCCAAAGCAATCTACATATTCAATGCAATACCAATCAAAATAGCACCATCATTCTTCACAGAGCTGGAACAAACAATCCGAAAATTTGTATGTAAGCAGAAAAGACCCCGTATTGCCAAAGCAATCTTGAAAAAGAAAACCAAAGCAGGAGGCATCAGAATCCTGGACTTCAGGCTATACTACAAAGCTGTAATCATCAAGACAGTATGGTACTGGCACAAAAACAGACACTCATATTAATGGAACAGAAAACAGAACCTAGAAATGGATCCACAAACGTATGGCCAACTAATCTTTGACAAAGCAGGAAAGAATATCCAATGGAATAAAGACAGTCTCTTCAGCAAGTGGTGCTGGGAAAACTGGACAGCAACATGCAGAAGAATTAACCTGGACCACTTTCTTACACAGTACACAAAAATAAACTCAAAATGGATGAAAGACCTCAATGTAAGACAGGAAGAGCTCAAACTCCTCCAGAAGAAAACAGGCAAAAACCTCTTTGATCCTGGCCGCAGCAACTTCTTACTCAACACGTCTCCAGAAGCAAGGGAAACAAAAGCAAAAATGAACTACTGGGACCTCATCAAAATAAAAAGCTTCTGCACAGCAAAGGAAACAATCAGCAAAACTAAAAGGCAACTGACAGAATGGAAGAAGATATTTGCAAATGACATATCAGATAAAGGGTTAGTATCCAAAATCTATAAAGAATGTATCAAACTCATCACCCCCCCCAAAAAAATAATAATAATCCACTGAAGAAATGGGCAAAAGACATGAATAGACACTTCTCCAAGGAAGACATCCAGATGGCCAAATGACACATGAAAAAATGCTCAACATCACTCATCAGGGAAATACAAATCAAAACCACAATGAGATACCAACTTACACCTGTCAGAATGGCTAACATTAACAACTCAGGCAACAACAGATGTTGACGAGGATGAGGAGGAAGATCTCTTTTGCATTGTTGGTGGCAATGCAAGCTGGTGCAGCCACTCTGGAGAACAGTATGTAGGTTCCTCAAAAAACTAAAATAGAACTACCCTACTGCCCAGCAATTGCACTACTAGGCATTTATCCACAGGATATAGGTGTGCTGTTTTGAAGGGACACATGCACCCCCATGTTTATAGCAGCACTATGCACAATAGCCAAAGTATGGAAAGAGCCCAAATGTCCATCAATGGATGAATGGATAAAGAAGATGTGGTATATATGTATACGATTGAGTATTACTCGGCAATCAAAAAGAATGAAATCTTGCCATTTGCAATTACATGGATGGAACTGGAGGGTGAAATGCTAAGTGAAATTAGTCAGAGAAAGACAAAAATCATATGACTTCACTCATATGAAGACTTTAAGAGACAAAACAGATGAACATAAGGGGAGGGAAACAAAAATAACATAAAAACAGGAAGGGGACAAAACAGAAGAGACTCATAAATATGGAGAACAAACTGAGGGTTACAGGAGGGGTTGTGGGAAGGGGGTTGTGCTAAATGGGTAAGGGGCATTAAGGAATCTACTCCTGATATCATTGTTTCACTATATGGTAACTAATTTGGATGTAAATTTAAAAAAATAAAAAATTAAATTAAAAAAAGCAAAAATTAACTATTGGGACCCCATCAAGAAAAAAAGTCTGCACTACAAAGGAAACAATCAAAAAAACTAAAAGGCAACAGACAGAATGGGAAAAGCTATTTGCAAATGACATATTGGATAAAGGGCTAGTATCCAAAATCTATAACTCCCAAACTTACCAACATCCACACCCGAAAAACAAATAATCCAGTGAAGAAATGGGAAAAATACATGAATAGACACTTTTCCAAAGAAGACATCCAGATGGACAACAGGCACATGAAAAGATGCTCAATGTCACTCATCACCAGGGAAATACAAATCAAAGCCACACTGGGATACCACCTGACACGGGTCAGAGTGGCTAACATTAACAACTTAGGAAACTACAGATGCTGGCAAGAATGTAGAGAAATGGGAACCCTATTGCAATGTTGGTGGGAATGCAAACTGGGACAGCCACTCTGGAAAACAGTGTGGAGTTCCTCAAAAAATTAAAAATAGATATACCCTATGATCCAACGATAACATTACTGGGAATTTATTCAAGAGATACAGGAGTGCTGATTCATAGGGGCACATGTACCCCAATATTTATAGTAGTGCTTTCAACAATAGCCAAATTATGGGAAGAGCTTAATGTGCATCAACTGATGAATGGATAAAGAAGATGTGGTTTATATATACAATGGAATACTACCCGGCAATGAGAAAGAATGAAATCATGCCATTTTGCAGCAAGGTGGGTGGAACTGAAAGGCATGTTAAGTGAAACAAGTCAGTCAGAGAAAGATAGATATCATATGTTTTCACTCATATGTGGAAATTGACAAACTGAACAGAAGACCATGGGGGAAGGGAAGGGGAAAAATAGTTACAAACAGAGAGGGAGGGAGGCAAACCATAAGAGACTCTTAAATACAGAAATAAACTGAGGGCTGGTGAGGGATGGGGGAGAGGGGGGAAATGGGTGATGGGCATTGAGTAGGGCACTTGGGATGAGCACTGGGTGTTGTATGTAAGTGATGAACCATGGGAATCTACCCCCAAAACCAAGATCACACTGTATACACTGCGTGTTAGCCAACTTGACAATAAATTATGATAAAAAATAAGAGATAAATATTTTAAAATATATTTAAAAAGTATTTGGCAACACTGGGCCCATGTTCTTTCTTGACTACATACTGCTGAACATGAATGGTGGCTACCCCTTCAGATGACCCAAAGCTTTCCACTTCCAATTGTTTTCCAGTATCTGTTGTCCATTTGTCATCACCATTTGTCAATATACTTATCTTACTGTACAGATAAAAGGAAAAGTGGCACACTTTTGGTTCCCATTTCTCTATCAAAACTGGTAAATAGAAAGACTGGCAAAATTGCATGAGTCAATAAAATTGGGAAAGACCTATTCTTAAAATCTGGAATGCATCTACCGCTGTCCTTCTTCATCACTAGGTCACTTTTCTGGAGGAAATGCCTGTTTCTATTGAAGCAGAAACCACAAAATATTCATTGACTCAGAATGGAAGGAACATTCACCAACATACAGCGTCTAGTCCAGAGGCAGGGGCAGAAAATACCAGGCAAGTTTGGGGTGGGTGTGGAGGAATGATTTCTAGCTCAGTTTTTCATCAGTCTGCCTTGCCCTAAACCAAGCCCTCTTTTCCACTCTCAGCTTTGATCCTGCAGTTTGTGTCCAAGTACATGATGTGATTTACCACTACTACAATTTCACAGGTTAGCAGTTAGTTTCAGCCCATCTTTCAGAAGTTAAATATGGATATTCCCAGGTGTGAGGTGAGGACAATGCAATAGGGAGACAGAAAAATGCCCTGGAGAGTAGAGATACTGAAAACATGCCTCTTCTGCATATATGGTCTCAGGGGATCAAAACCTAAACAAATACAAGAGACACTCCAGAGAAAGAATTCCCGATTTTGTTTTCATAAACTGTAAAGAATTCCAACTGCTCCCTCCTCCTCTCTATCTCCTGGTCCCTTTTCATTTTCTTTTTCCCTTCCTCACTCTACCATGGGGCAGAAAATCCTACTGATTGCTAATACCTTTTATAAACACTTTGTCAGAACCTGAAAAGTTGATATGTTGCCAGAGGGCCTTAGACCATGAATCTCAAAGTCCTCATGATTTAAATTACAAATGTTGACAGTAAAAATAAGCCCACATTTCTGGAAGTATCAGAAATGAAGTCTTCCTCTCAAAGTATGTATTCCAAGCCTTGCTTGAATTTACAATTATGAAATCCATTGGATTTTTCCTGATGCTGTGGGAATGGAGACTAGAGAGATTGTGACCTCCAGTAACTGATTGTTAGAGGTTACCCAATTCTCTGCTTCTTATAGAAATTTTGGTGTGGGATTTGGGATCCCAAACCATTATTTCAGGCATGAAAATTAACTAGCTGTCTCTGGGAACTGAACTACAAAAATTGCATCAGGAAGAATTAATATGATATAACATACATAATGTGGGTGTGTTATGTCTCAAAGAAAAACCTGAAAGGGACATTTGTCAGAGCTTGGTTATAAATTCATTTCCTCTAGAACATCCTTATCTATCCACCTACCCAAAGAGATCATGGAGCTTGACGGACCATAGCAGTAGGGCAAAAGATAGGCACAGTTCAGCACTTCCTAATGACATCAGTGGAAATATATCATCTAGTTTTGCTGTATAACAAACTATCCCAAAATGTATTGGTTTAAAGCAACAAATCTTTATCATTTCTCATGATTCTGTGGTTGTCTGAGTGGTCCTTCTGGTCTACATTAGGTTGGCTGACTTCTGCTGGACTCTCTCATCTCTTGATAGCCTCACTCAGATTGTTGGCAGGCTGGAGACCAAGAACTTCTGTTCCCCTCCATGTGGCCTCTTATCCTCCAGCAAGCTAGCCAGGGATCAGGATTCTAACAGCAAGAAAAGAAGTTGTAATGCATAAGGGCCTCTCAAGTCTCTGATCGTGTCATTTTTTGCTAATATCCCATTGGCCAAAATAAGTTGGCCAAAAAAAGGAGGTGCATAATTTGTGGCCAGAGTTTAATTTACCACAGGGAATTTTCAGCCCATCCTCTAAGGATTCAAAGAAAGTCAGAAAATTGAAACATGAAATATTTTAAAATATTCAAAGCAGAGATATAAAGGACTGGCAGAATCTATGTCTTAGGCTGGGTTTCCCCAGAAACAGACTGAGACAAGGTCTTGGGTGCCAGGAGTTTACCTGGGAAGAAATCTCAGAAGATACATACAGGGAAGTAAGGAAGTAAAGGAAGGGAAAGGCGGAAAGTGTGCTAATGAGCTGGTTATTACTGGTAGCAAGTGGGGCTCAGTCCTGTTGAATACCTCTGAGAGACAATGTAGAGAACATGCCTTAGCATTATCCAACCCAATGGGTAAAAGCACTGGGCTACTGATCCACCACTTTCTGTCCATCATTGATGTAGGGTTGTTCCCCTGCACTTCGGGCCAGTTTACATATGACCCAAGCATGTTAGTGGCCAACAGCCCTCAGGTAAAGAACTTGCAGTAGGAGGTGCTCAAGTTGAGTCAGCACGCAGCGATACAGCTTAGAAACTGACAGTCTCTTCTACAGTGGAATGACCTGAATGAAGTTACTGAGTTCACATGTCAGTTTCAGTACTTATTGTGTGAGCTCGGAGAAGTTGCTTCATCTCTCTGTGCCTCAGTTTCCTCCTAATAGTGTCTACCTCATGCAGTTGTTAAGAGAATTAAGTAGATTTTTCTGTCTAAAGTGCTTAGAGCGGGGGGCCTGGGTGGCTCACTTGGTTAAGCGGCCGACTTCGGCTCAGGTCATGATCTCACGGTCCGTGAGTTCAAGCCCCGCGTCGGGCTCTGTGCTGACAGCTTAGAGCCTGGAGCCTGTTTCAGATTCTGTGTCTCCCTCTCTCTGACCCTCCCCCGTTCATGCTCTGTCTCTCTCTGTCTCAAAAATAAATAAACGTTAAAAAAATTAAAAAAAAATAATAAAGTGCTTAGAGCAGTGCTTGGCAACATACCAAGTGTTAGTTAATGCCATTATCATATTTTGTTTATTGTGATTTTAAAACCCACCAGGATCTGTTCACCCAGAATAGACCCTGGTTCCAGGAAAGCACTTCAAGAGCCCAGATGGAAAGAAATTGAAGAGTGCTATTCCTCCCTGAGCTAAAAGAATTAAGCTCTGAAGCACAGAAATTAAGACCATTTTTATTAATGTTTTCTGAAGTGGTGAGAAACAAGTTGCAGAGCACAGGTAAATAAGTAGGAGAGAAACCGGATACCAAAGGAAAATCTTAAATTAAATTTCAGTAAGAATCATCATCTCAGCACTCACATCTTAGGGCCAGGCAAGCCCACTGGATGTAGCCTAAGGCAAAGGGTTGTCACTGGGTCAGAGCAGCCATCTGTGCCCCATTACATCCTGTGGTAGTTTGCCTGCCTTTGTCCCTTCTTTCCTTGATTCCTCCAGAAAAGTATCCCTTGAAAGCTGGATATGTTATCATTCACACATCTCAGCACTTTGCCCCACTAAACAGTCAAAGCCAGAGAGGCCTTCCTAATACTGTTGACATCAACTTGGGTTTATGAAAATTTGTTTGGGATAAGAAGTCTACAAAGAAATCTAATCTAGCTTCAGAATTGGAAGACCATGAGAGGAGTGGGCCACAGCACGTTTCCAGGACTCTGCTACCTGAACTCTTTCTTGCTTCCTCCCCACTCTCTGCTCCCAGACAGACTACATGGGGAGAGAAGTTCCAAGTCCCACCCACACACACTCTCTCTCTCTGTCTCTCTCTCATAACAATATTAATCCCTAGCCCTGTGTGCCAAGCCTATGTGCTTGCTATCATTACAGTCCCACTTTGCAAATGAGGAAACTGAGGCTAAATAAATAGAAGAAGGCAGATAGTGAAGCCAAGATTCAAACTCAGGCAGACAAATCCCAGCAGCCACCTCTCCATTACCTGACCATATTCTACTTTTTTTTCATATTGGTGTCTCTTGTGCGCCTGCTTTATCTCCCCTGGCCAGGTGGTGAGTTGCTTAAAAGTAGGGTTCATGAATACTTAAGTGTGAAGGGCATCACAAGATAATTTAATTGAATCTGTTCTAGTTTTCTGTCAAATGCTGACATCTCTTATCTGTTGTCATTTAACTTTTGCTTGAATAATACCAAAAAGAGACAGTTCTTTGGAGACAAATCTCATTACTAGGAGTTTCTGCTTTATTCTGAGCTGAGAACTATTTCCACTGAACTTAAAATGGCTTCCCCTTTCACATGACAGCTCTTCAGATATGCAGAGACAGAAATCTTATCACTTCATAGTCTTCACTTCTCCATTCCAGAAACTCCTTTCACTACCTTTAGCTATTCCATCGCATTGCATCTTCTTTTCTATCCTGGTCACTTTTTTTTAATATGAAATTTATTGTCAAATTGGTTTCCATACAGCACCCAGTGCTCATCCCAACAGGTGCCCTCCTCAGTACCCATCACCCACCCTCCCCTCCCTCCCACCCCCCATTAACCCTCAGATTGTTCTCAGTTTTTAAGAGTCTCTTATGTTGTGGCTCCCTCCCTCTCTAACTTTGTTTTTTTCCTTCCCCTCTTCCTTGGTCTTCTGTTAAGTTTCTCAGGATCCACATATGAGTGAAAACATATGGTATCTGTCTTTCTCTGTATGACTTATTTCACTTAGCATAACACTCTCCAGTTCCATCCACGTTGCTACAAAGGGCCATATTTCATTCTTTCTCATTGCCAACTAGTATTCCATTGTGTATATAAACCACAATTTCTTTATCCATTCATCAGTTGATGGACATTTAGGCTTTTTCTATAATTTGGCTATTGTTGAAAGTGCTGTTATGAACATTGGGGTACGAGTGCCCCTTTGCATCAGCACTCCTGTATCCCTTGGGTAAATTCCTAGCAGTGCTATTTCTGGGTCATAGGGTAGATCTATTTTTAATTTTTTGAGGAACTTCCACACTGTTTTCCAGAGTGGCTGCATCCTGGTCACTTTTCTAAAAATATCTTCCTGATAATAATGACATTTTTAAAACCTGGACCCCAGAAGTGAATAAGTCAAATTCAGCCTGCTCAGAGCAAATAATGTAATGTTTTGGACCTACTGCAATGACCAGCCCTTAGAATATGTTTCTGGAGTTATGGCATAATATTTATGAGTGGCTGAGCAAATGACAATCATCCCACTACTAACTTTCTGAGCCTGTGATTTGTCATCTGAAAAATGGGAGTAATAATCAGTTTTTCCCACTTCAAAGTTTTGTGAGAAGGAATAGGCCAACATATATAAAAAGTGAAAAATATAATTAAAAGTCATGTAATACATCAATTTAATCTGTTCCCTGTCAGAATTAGAAGGACCAAACTTGGCCAAAATCTGAGGGGAGAAAGGTAGATCTATCCTCCAATAAAAAATTTAGTGCCTCAATGAAGTCCCAAAGACCGGATCAGCAGTTTGGTGAGAACAACAGTGGACTCATTTTTCCCATGCCTGTAGCTAATACCCGTCATTTTGGCTGCCCATCATTCTGCTATTCTTCTTTTGATAAAATAGTCCCATTACCCCAGAAGGGTAATCACTCCTCCCTCACTCTCATTCCTTGTCAGTCAAGAGGGACTAAACCCTCCCCTAGCCCTACAGGATGACACTGATGGACTTTAGCCAAACAGCATATCCCATCTTTTTGACCACAGTGTTTGGTTCTTGGATCAGAATTATACCTAAATTAGGCCAATGAAGATCAAACTTAAAGTTTCTCTTTAACTCAATGGAAGTTGAGCCAAGAAAGAGAGAAAGTAAACCCTGGGCATATCGTCTGAGGTTGGATCAAGCTATCCCTGAAGTGAGACTAGCTCTGTATTTTTCAATTACACAAGCCAATGACTTCTCTGTATTGCTTACACCAGCCTGGATTTAAATATATACCTGAAATCAAAAGAATACTTGTGTATAAAATCCCCTATGGCACTACCCACCTTTTCTATCCCTTTTTTTGTAGCTGCTGAGATAGAAATATAGGGAATCACAGTTTAGCCATCCCCAAACAGTCTGTAAGACTCCACGAGCATGGTGCTAACCATGAAGTCCTCTTTATTATAAAATGAAGAGAGTCGAATCTGCCTTTCAGAATTGTTTTGAGGATTAAAGGAGGCAGTGTGTGTAAATTGCTCTGCACGTTGCATGACACATATTAAGTAACAGCAGCACATTTTTCTTCTACTTTCCCAAAGCACTGATCTACTGTGTTCCCAGCATGTGACAAAGGCTTTGTACTTTGATCACATGAACTTATGAGTGCAGAAATGCAGTGTTACAAGTGCAAAGTGAGAATTAGGACCTAATCACAAAGAAGCAATCTACAGGGAGAGGCAAATGAGAAAAGGCCCTTCAGTACAAAGCTACCATTCAGTACAAAGCTAGAGTGTCTGTTCTAGTTTCTCAAAGATAAGCAATCTCCATAAAAGGCTGTCATTGACATAGAACAGCTGTTTGAGGGGTCCTTGAAAGATTCAGAAAATTTTTAGAACTTTGGTTTAACCTACTTCTTCTCTTCTCTTCCAGTGTCCCTGAATATACTCCCTTCTACCCTTTCCTTGTGGCAGAAGTACATAGGAAGTTACCACTACCCTTCAGATGGCCTTAGCTAGATAAGGAGAGTGAAGAAGTGCTTCATCAGAGTGTTTGGGGTGTGAAGAAGCCTGTGCACCCCAGGGTCATGATGCTAAAATTCTTCTGCCTATCCTCTTCAAGTAGCTCCCCTTTCCCCTGAGGAGATACATTTGTCCACAGGTGTCACCACCACACCTCCAGCCTATCTCAGTGCTCTTCTTTCCTCCAGAAGCTTCTCTGGATCGCAGGACATACAATAACTGCCCCTATATAGATTGCTGGACATGTCACTATATACCATTTGGCACAGTGAACTTATAATAGTGTCTAACTTTCCTCTTGGGGACAGATACCATGTCCTCCATATATTTGTAAAAGTGCTTAGCATTATAGATTCTTAAAGATTAAATTTTAAATGTGTCTTAAAGCCATACAGTCACCACAGTTTCATAGTCTCAGCAAATCCTCTTTCTCACATCATCATCATCATCATCACCACCACCACCACCACCACCGTTATCACCACCACTATCATCATCAGCAGCAGCAGCAGCAGCATCACCATCAAAGCCATACCTACTTGGGCTTCCCAGAAAAACTGCTTTCCTGCCAGAGTCTGACTGAAAATATCTTTATCAATTTCCATTTGCTTTGACCTACTATGCAAAGATCATATATTAACTCAACTACTTTATCTAAATACTTGGCCAAATCAAACTTTTACACTTCTACAAGAGATGTTCAAATATATCAGTCCATTTAAATCTTCTCTGAGTCCTTAGAGAATAGAATCACTTTCAGTAACAAGATCAGTTTTCTACTAACTGGGGGAATTTCCTCCTAAAATCTTCATATGAAGAAGTTAGGAGAAAGAAAGAGAGAGAGAAAAAATGGAGGAAGGAGAGGAAGAAAGAAATGAGAAGGATATGGAGGAATTTTTTGCTTGAGCACTATTATTTGATGGAAGGTTAATAAAAGTACATCTGTTTTGAAAGTATACATTTCATCATACACACTTTCACATAGCCAATTATAATGATTAAATGGTATTTGTTTTCATGAAAGCAAATAATAGGCTTAATATCTTTTTAAAGAAATTATCAGGCAAAAGGACAGTAATGCAGATAAAAGGTCATATTCTGGGACAACTTCATCCAATGACTCCAATCTCAGAAATCCATGACCATAAGCATTTGTAGGCATTTTTTAAATTAGGTATAATTGACAAATAAATTTGTATACATTTAAAGTTTACAATATGATGATTTCATATACATATACATTGTGAAATGAATACCAAGATCAAGTTAATCAACACATCCGTCACCTCACATAATTATCTTTTATTTTATTTTTGTTAAGAAAACTTAGGATCTACTCTCTTAGCAATTTCAAGTATAGAATACAGTATTATTAAGTATAGTTACCATGCTATACATTAGATTATCAGCACTTCTTCATCTTATAAAAATGTTTGTACCCTTTCATAACATCTCCCATTTCCCCTACCCTCTAACCCCTGGCAGCCACAATTCTACTCGGTTTACATGAGCTCAATTTTTGTGTTTGTGTTTTTGTTTTAGATTATATATATAAAGGATACAATTTTTGTCTTTCTCTGTTTTGGTTTATTTTATTTAGCATAATGTCTCCCAGGTATACCCATGCATCAAAAATGGGAGGATTTCCTTCCTTTTTATGGATGAATAATATTCCATTGTATACAAATATCCCACACTCTTTATCTATTTACCCACTGATGGACACTTGCATTGTTTCCATATCTTGGTTATTGTGTATACTGCAATGAACATGGGAGTGCAGATAACTCAAGATATTGATTTTGTTTCCTTCAGATAAATTCTCAGAAGTGGAATTGCTGGGTCATATGATAGTTCTACTTTTAATATTTTGAGGAACTTCCATTCTATTTTCCATAATGGTTATACTAATTTACATTCCCACTAATGGTGCATAATTGTTTCCTTTTCTCCACATCCTCACCACCACTTTTTATCTCATCTTTTTTATAAAAACCATCCTAACAGGTGTGAGATTATATCTCATTGTGTTTTTATTTACATTTCCCTGATGATTAGTGATGTTGAGCACCTTTTTATATAGCTCCTGGGCATTTGTATATCTTCCTCGGAAAAATGTCTATTCAGATACTTTGCCTATTTTTAACTTGGATTTTTTTTTTTTGTTATTGAGTCATATGAGTTCCTTTTATATATTGGCAATTACCCTTAATCTGATATATGGGTTGAAAATATTTTCTCAAAAGGAAAGAAAGAAAGAAAGAGAGAAAGAAAGAAAGAAAGAAAGAAAGAAAGAAAGAAAATATTTCCTCCCATATAGTAGGTTGCCTTTTTATTTTGGTACTTGTTTACTGTATAGAAGTATTTCAATTTGATGTAATCTCATGTGTTTATTTTTGCTTTCGTTGCAGGTGGTTTTAGTGATGTGATTGATATATATATATATATATATGTATATATATATATATATCATTGCCAATTACAATATCAAGTAGCTTTTTCCTTATGTTTTCTTCTAAGAGTTTTACAGTTTCAGCTTATGAAATTAGTCAAATTTGAGTTAATTTTTGTGAGTTGTGTAACATGGGGTTCAGTTTCATTCTTTTGTAGCTATATATCTATTTTCCCAACACTATTTATTGAAAAGAGTGTCTTTTCCCATCGTATGTTCTTGGTACCATTGCCAATCATTAGTAGATGTAGATGTTGGTTCATTTCTGGACTACCTAGTCTGTTCTGTTGGACTGTGTATCTGGTTTTTTGCCAATAGCATACCTCTGATTACTATAACTTTATAATATAGTTTGAAATTAGAATGTGTATGTGGCATTATTTACAATAGCCGAGACATGGAAACCACCTAAGTGTCTATCACCACATGACTAAAGAAAATGTGAGATAGATAGATGATGAATAGATAGATAGATAGATAGATAATAGAATAGTGTTCCTACAAGTTAAGGGTTCAGTCCTAGAAGACTGTCCCCCCAGCATCAGAATGAGAATAACAAATCAGGTTGTCACCTGTGCTGACTGACAAGCTATAGATTGGAGATTCCAATGACCCTCTCTGTAGACTTGATTAATTTACTAGAATAACTCACAGAATCCAGAAACATTTTATTTACCAGGTTATGGGGCTTATTACAAAGAATATTAAAGGATACAAATCAGCCAAATGAAGAGAGATATAGGGCAAGATCCTGAACAAAGGAGATTTTATCACCTTGGAGTTTAAGGCCCACATGGCAACACATGGATAGATTCTGGTTTACTAACCTAGAGCTCTCCAAACCCTGTCCTTTGGGTTTTTATGGAGGTTCCATTACATAGGCAAGTTTGATTAAATCATTAGCCATTGGTGATCAAAAGCAATTTCTAGTCACTCTCCAGTCCCTGGAAGTCAGGGGGTGGGACTCAATGTTCCAACCTTTTAATCACATAGCTATTTGTTTTGGCAACCCACTTCCCATACTTAGGTGCTTTTCAAAAATCATTTCATTAACATATGCTCAGGCATGGTTGAAACAGGTTTGTTATGAAGAGGAAGACACTTAGATAGTTCTCATGATTTAGGAAATTCCACAGGTTTCTGTCCCAGAAATGAGGACAAAGACTAAATACATATTTCTTATAACAAATCACAGTATCACAGTTAGTCTGGCTAATGGCTTATAGATTCTATCTCTTAAAAAAACTAGTTCTTAGTTTTCTTGATCTCTTCGGTTGTCTTTCTATTCTCTATTTCATTTAATTTTGCTCTGGTTTTTGCTTTCCCCATCATTCTAACTTTGGGCTTAGTTTGTTCTTCTTATTCTACTTCTTTGTGGTATAAAGTTAGGTTGTTTATCTGAGATTTTTTTTTTTAATGCAGGAGTATTTTCATAGACAGCCTTTATTATGTTGAGGTGTGTGCCCTCTAACCCTACTTTGTTGAGGGTTTTTAGCATGAATGGATTTATACTTTGTCAGATGCTTTTTCTGCATCTATTGAAAGTATCAAATTGTTCCTAGTCTTTCTTTTATTAATGTATTGTATCATACTGACTGATTTCCAAATATTGAACAATTTTGGCAACCCAGAAATAAATGCCATTTGATCATGGTGAATGATTCTTTTAATGTACTGTTGGATTTAGTTTACTACTATTTTTGAGAATTTTTACATCCATATTCATCAGGGATTAGTATGTAGTTCTTTCTTAGTGGAGTCTTTATCTGGCTTTGGTATCAGGGTAATGCTAGCCTTATGGAATGAACTTGGAAATTTTCCTTCATTTTCTGTTTTTTTTTGGAACAGTTTGAGAAGAATAGGTATTGACTCTTTAAATGTTTGGTAGAATCTACCTGTGAAGCTATCTGGCCTTTGACTTTTGTTTATTGGGATATTTTTTATTGCCGATTCAGTTCCTTTGATGGTTATCAGTCTATTCAAGTTTTCTATTTCTTCCTGTTCCCATATTGGTAATACATATGTTCCAAAAAATATATCCATTTCTTCCAGATTGTCCAATTGATTGGCATGCATTTTTTCATAATATTCTATTATATTTGCTTTTATTTCTGTGGTGTTGGTTATTTCTCTTGTCTCATTAGTGATTCTATTTGATTCTTTTCTCCTTTTTTTGATAAGCCTGGCTTGAGGTTTATCAATTTCATTAATTTTTTTAAAAGAACCATTTTTTTGGTTTTATTGATCTGTCGACTATTTTTTTAAGTTTCTGTATCTTTTATTTCTGCTCTTGTCTTTAAACACCTCTTAACTACACAATTCACTAAATGCAAATTGAAAACACCGGTGACCAACCCACCAATGGCTATTTTGTATTACACAGAGCCAAAGACAGAAGAGAGACACAAAAACCAGAGCGTGCAGCACGATGCAAAGATTTACTCAGGGTCCCAATATTGTAAACAGCATTGACAGAACCTCAGTCTAAGTTCTCAACACCTAGCCTTAGAGATGATGCCACGCAGACAGTGTGGCTCCATGAAAAGAGCTGGATTCCAAAAAGGAGGATTGGTGAAAATCAAGCACATGGCAGCGAACTCAACCAGAGAGTAGCTGCCTTCTGCTACAAAGAGCATTTTCAATTCAGCAAGGACTTATTGAAACCTGTTTGTGGAGATAAATAAGTGAGGTGCATCCTATGATGAGCTTACAATCAGCAAGACCCTGGCCAACTTTATGGACAATGACAGTTCATGGCATGCTGAGATGTATGCCCCAGGAAAAAGAGAAAATGCTGTGATTCCTCTGGAAAAGAAAATATGTCAGCATGCGGGGGTTGGGGGGGAGGATCATGACACAAAACCTACCCAATGTATTACAATTATGATAATTCTTACTGTGTAGTATTGGCACTGAAGTCAAAGAAAGAGATCAATGGGATAGAACTAGCAGACCCAAAACAGATCCATGTGGGGATTTAGCAGGTGATAAGGATGACATTTCGAATTGGTAGAAAAAAAATTCAATACATGCAACAATTTGCCATCTACTTGGGAAAAGTTAAATTTACATCACATGCCTGATACCATAAACAAACTTGAATCCCAGATAGTTTAATAAGCCAAATGCACAAAATTCATATAAGTAATAGGAGAAACTATATTTTTAATGTTCTGTAATATTGGGGTGGGGAAAACATGACACAAAACCCAGAAACTATAATACAACAAGATTATTTACATCTTTAAGCTTATATATATTAAGTATACCAATAAAAGTTACCCTTTATTGTCATTATCATATGATTCCACTTGTCCTTGGAATCTAAGCTACAAAACAAAGAAAAAAAGACAAACCAAAACAACAACAACAACAACAACAACAACAACAACAACAACAACAAAAACTGGACTTTTAACTGTAGAAAACAAATTGATGGTCACTTGACGGTTTAAATAGGTGTGAAGGGGATTAAGAGAACACGTATCATGATCAGTACTGAATTATGTATATAATTGTTGAATCACTATATCGTTTACCTGAAACTAATAAAACACTGTATGGTAACTGATGAGGGACCATAAGATAAACTGAGGGCCAAGCACAAGCTAACACACACACATACACACATACATGCACGCACACGCACACGTGCTCACGCGCGCGCACACACACACACCCCCACACCCTAGGTGGGATTTGTGTAATATTCCTCAGGCACTCCTGGATGCCAAATAACAAAGGAAAGGGAAGAAAACAAATGGTTAACTGATAGAGATCACAGCCATGCAGGACGTGAGTCTCCATCCGTTTACAAATATATTAGTAAATTACAAGAAAAAGGCAATGGAGAAAGGCAATAGCTTAATCTCCAAAAACCTGTAGACTCAGTTTCCTGGAGCCCCAACATCACCCCCTCCCTAGTCAAATGGGGAACAAAGGCAAGAAGGAAATTCCAGGTGAAATTAAATTTCCTTATAACCGGCAGCCCATTGACAAATATTTGAAGCTGCAGAGTAAAACATTGCTCCAGGAACTCCCTACTGTCTTAATGTTAATGCTTTGGCAGAAGGGGAAAAACAACCTTAGCCTGACAATAGCTAGACCTCCAATATCCTGTGAGTTTTCTTTAGGATATGAAAGTCTCTTTGAAAATTTCCCCCTGAATTTACCTCCTCCAAGTCCATAGTATATAACCAGCCATTCTTCACAACCCCAGTGCAGTTCTTTCTGCCCCTGGGTCCTGTCCCCCAGCTTTAATAAAATCACCTTTTTGCACCAAAGACATCTTCAAGGATTTCTTCTTGGCCATCAGCTCCAAATGCCCATCATCATTCCAAAACTTCATCATTGACTACACTATTGTTATGTTTTTAATTAAAGAATAAAGAGACTTATAGTGAGAAGGAAAGCTGGTAAAAAAGCAGATAAAAAGGGATAGCCAGGTGTTGGAGGCCAGATACTCCCCTTGCATACTTTTGGCTTTTGCAATCTTGATTGCTTCTTGTATCAGCCTACAGCCAGGAACCAGAAGCTTGACTGTACTAGCTTCACGCATCCTGGAAGCACATATGGATAAAAGACCAGTAAAACCTGAGCTGGATGATCAATCTTTGGAAGTGACTCTGCTGGGCTGCCACCAATGAGAAATAAACAGTCATTTCTGATTTCCTAAGCGCGTGTCACTTGTCCTTTCCTGGGCACCGAGTATTTGCTGTAACATTTTTGTGTGTTGGCCGAGAAGCTGACAGCCACGCTGGCCCCTTGAGCCACCATTGTCATGAACCAGCAGGGGCACCACCATTTCAGGTCCTCTCGACAGGAAGGAAGGCGTGCCCCTGTGGTTTCACTGAACCCTGAGCCTCACAAGGCCGATAATAACCAGCCGTGCCTGCATTCTAATGGACCCTAGAGGGAAATCATAAAATTCTGCCAGGATGGAACATCGGATCGAGTGAGTGCCCCTGGGGACCCAAGATTGAGTTCAGGCCCGCCCTAGAGACAGAAAGGGAGCTTGATCACCTCCCAGATGACATAGTCCCCACATAGGATAGGGAAGTCCTGGGTGGATATCTGCAATCTGTCTGAATGTGTGTGTGAGTGCCCATGATCCCTGGTTTCAGCTATGGAGTCAGAGTGGGTCCTACCCTACGATTCCATGATGACCTCATACAGCTCAAGACAGAATCGGTCCTCAGAAGCCTGATCCATTTCAGGGGCTTATAATGACCTGCTAATGCTAAGAGGCATCCAAGTCCCCATGCAAGAAGCAGCCAGGTGGACAAAGCCACCTCTGACCTCCTCTTTATCCTGCAACACTATACACTGGGAGGGATCCACCTAGGATACCAGGATGGGGGAAAATTCCTCAAAACCAACTGTTTTAGAATGTATGATTAAGAATTTTAAAAAGGGATTTTTCAGGTGACTATGGGGCCAAATTGGCCCCCAGGAAATTACACCTTCTGTGAATTAGAATGACTTATGTTCAGTTTAGGCCGGCCCCCGAGGGCACCCTAGATGTCCCCACAGTCAGAGCTGTTTATAAAATAGTTAGTGGAGACGCTGGCCACCTGTATCAATTCCCATACATCAATCAGTGAGTGGAAATAGCCCAAGCCAAGCCTCTTTGGGTCCAATTCTGCCTTAATAGTAAGGGACAATGTAGGGTCTTAGTGACATGGATGAAGAAGACCTTGAAGCAGAAAAAACTGCCCCTCATCCTCCAAGAAAATTCAGAAGTCCTTCTGTTTCTGCCACCATGTGCCCCCCATGCCCCATCAATCAAGGGAGGGGAACCTCACCTGCCTGACAGTCCACTTCTGTTGGTCTCTCCTCCACCAGCAGCCAGTCCACCCCAACCAGGGATACCTGAACTGATAGGAAGATGTCTTAGGTCTGTGGCTCAAGGTCCAAGACCCCCAATGGCAATGCAGATGCCATTGCAGGAGATGAGGGGTCCCTAGTGAATAGGCTTCAATGGGACCCTACAAGAGTGGGGGATCAGTTTTTTACTACCAACCATTCTCCACTACTGACCTCCTCCACCCTACTCTGAGAAGCTGCAGGTTATGTTAGATCTCCTAGAATCCATAATACAGACTCATCGCCCTGCCTGGGTTGACTGTAAGCAGCTTCTTCTTACCCTTCTCAACACGGAAGAGCGCCAACGAATCCTCACTGAAGCCAGAAAATGGTTCCAGACTCAGGCACCGGATGGACAACTAAATGTTGAGGCTTGGGCATGGGAGGCTATGCCTGAAGAGGACCCTCACTTGGACCCCAACACAGAAGCAGAAAGGGCCAGATTAGAAAGATACTGACTCGCCTTCCTCCAAGGGGTAAAAGCAGGGGCCAAAAATTCCAACATGGCAAAGGGATCTGAGGTCTTACAAAAGCCAGAAAAGAGTCCAGCTGACTTCTATGAAATATTATGTGAAGACTTCAGAGTTTACACTACATTCGACCCAGAAGCTCCTGAAAACCAGTGCTGCCTTCATGAGACAGGCCCAAGGTGACATTAGACAGAGGCTCCAAAAATTGGAAGGATCCCCTAGAAAAATGCCACTTAACTACTGGAAATCACCAACAAGATTGTTGTAAATCAGGACCAACCTTCCAGAAAGGAGGCAGATCTAAGAATGAAATGAAAGGCAGCTCTCTTGGTCACTGTCTTGGGGTGACCACTCCCTCTGGAAGGACCACCACAGAAACGATGAGGGATTCAAAAACAAAGAAGAAGGGAACCACTGGGATGGGATTAATGATCCTACTGCAAAGAATTTGGACACTGGAAAAATGAATGCCCCAACCACTTAAAAGGAAAAACAAAAACCTCTTCTCCACCCAGCTGATACCAACCAGAACCACCTGAGGCTGACCTGATTGGACTGGAAGGAGTGGGCTCTGATTAGGACAGACTGGGCTCTATCCAACTAGGCCCCCATGAGCCCATGGTCAAAATGAAGATAAGGGACGAGACAATAGACTTCATGGTTGACATAGGGGCCAAACACTCTGTGGTGACACACAAAGTGGAACCTCTGTCAGGTCCAGAAGTCGCCATCATATGAGCCACTGGGACACAAAACTAAAGGCCATTTGGCAGTCTCTGACAATGCCGGCTGGGGAGGGGGGCTGGGTCACCAAATAGTTCATGAATTTCTGTATCTACCCGATTGCCCAGTCTCACTGTTAGGTAGAGACCCACTAGTCAATTTGGGCACAAAAGTAACCTCACCTCGGATGGACAGATGCAATTGCACCTAAACAAAAAGGCCCAACCTGTGATTTGACCCCTGACGATTCCCTGGGAAGAGGAATGGAGATTACATGCTTCCCTTCCCCATGAGCCAACCATGGCCCCCAAGCTAGAAGCTGAATTCCCTTCAGTTTGGGCAGAAGGAAACTCCTCTGGTCTGGCAAAAAGCATCCCCCAATATTAATTGACCTAAATCCTTGGGCCTGACCTTTCAAAATATGCCAATATATGGTCCCATGAGAGTCATGCCTGGGGATCCAGACACAGTTGGACAGGCTACTCAAATGAGGACTTCTAAAATGATGCCAGTTCACATGTAATACTCCCTTGCTGCCTATGAAAAGGCCTGGTTACTGCCTTATACAGGACCTAAGAGCCATTAATGAGGCAGTCATCACACTGTATTCAGCGTTGCCTAACCCATACATTCTACTAGGACTCATACCCTCTGAAGCAGGATGGTTCACATGTCTAGATTTAAAGGACACCTTCTTCTGTCTCCAGCTAGTGCCTAATCGTCAACCCCTATTTGCCTTTGAATGGGAAAACCCTACCACAGGGGCAAAGGAACAAGTCACTTGGACTAGACTGTTGCAAGAATTCAAAAATTCACCAACCTTATTCAGTGGGGCCCTAGTCCTCCTCCAATATGTGGACAATCTCCTGTTAGACAGTCCCACACGGATACAGTGCTGGGAGGGAACCAGGGCCCTACTCAGGTTACTAGCAGAGGTGGGATACTGGGTGTCAAAGAAAAAGGCACAGATTTGCCAGCAGGAAGTTAAATATTTGAGCTTCAAAATTACCCAAGGCAAATGGATGCTGGGAGTTGAAAGGAAATGGGAAGTTTCCAAAAGTTCCTGGGAGTGGCAGGATTCTGTCGGATATGGATACCAGGGTTCTTAGAGTTGGCCAAACCTCTATACGAGGCACTAAAGGGGGAAGAAAGGACACCCCTTTTTTGGGATCCTAATCAAGTAAAGGCATTCAAGACCATAAAAACAAAACTCACCGAGGCACCAGCCTTGGGACTCCCAGATGTATCACAAGTTTTCAACCTGCTCATACATGAAAGGAATGGGGTGGCCCTGGGGGTTCTCACCCAGGAATTTGAACCTTGGCAAAGACCAGTGGCATACCTTTCAAAGCAGGCTGACTCAGTTGTGGCAGGATGGCCACCCTGTTTGAGGGCCCTGGCAGCCACCACACTTTTAATCAAGGAAGCAGACAAACTCACATTTGGACAAAACCTAAGCACTAAGTTTCTCCCTTCTGTTATTACCCTGATGGATGCCAGAGAGCAACACTGGCTAACTCATGCTCAGATGACAAAATATCAGGGACTGCTATGTGAGAACCCACAAATAAGACTGGAAGCCAAATAGCATTAACAACTCAGGCAACAACAGATGTTGGCGAGAATGTGGAGAAAGAGGATCTCTTTCACATTGTTGCAAGCTGGTGCAGCCACTCTGGAAAACAGTATGGAGGTTCCTCAAAAACCTAAAAATAGAACTTCCCTACAACCCAGGAATTGCACTACTAGGCACTAATCCATGGGATACAGGTGTGCTGTTTCAAAGGGACACATGCACCCCCATGTTTATAGCAGCACTATCAACAATAGCCAAAGTATGGAAAGAGCCCAAATGTCCATTTACAATGGAGTATTACTGAGCAATCAAAAAGAATAAAATCTTGTCATTTGCAACTACGTGGATGGAACTGGAGGGTATTATGGTAAGTGAAATTAGTCAATCAGAGAAAGACAAAAATCATATGACTTTACTCATATGAGGACCTTAAGAGACAAAACAGATGAACATATGGGAAGGGAAACAAAATTAATTTAAAAACAGGGAGGCAACAAAACAGAAGAGGCCCATAAATATGGAGAACAAACTGAGGGTTGCTGGAGGGGTTGTAGGAGGGGGGATGGGCTAAATGGGTAAGGAGCATTAAGGAATCTACTCCTGAAATCATTGTTTCACTATATGCTAACTAATTTGGATGCAAATTTTAAAAAATAAAAAATTAAATTAAAAAACAAACAAACAAACAAACAAACAAATAAATAAAAAGACTGGAAGTCAAAAAACTCCAAACCTGCCACTTTCTTACCCTCGGAAGTTTCCCCAGAGCATGATTGACTAGAGGTACTTCATGAAGTCTATTCTAGCTGACCCAGCCTATCATATAGGCCCTTACAAAATCCTGAACTCATCTTGTATATCGACAGCAGCAGCTTCATGAATGAAGGCAAAAGATATGATAGTTATGCAGTAGTCTCTGGTTTTGAGGTCATGATATGCCCCGATTCGAGAGACCCCCCAAAAACAATCCACCAGAGTCCAGAGTCAAAGCCAAGTGGCAAGGGTCGTTTATTGCAGGTTTGAACCCGGTCCTCCGCACACTCGTTGCCAGTGACGCTAAGAGGCTCCAAGCAAGGATCTTACAGCTTCTTTTATAGACAGGCACAAACAAGTTAGGGATTTTTTTGTGTTTACAGAGCTGCTATTGGTTGACATTTAAATTTGAACACTCAGCAGAACTTGATTGGTTCCCGCCTTTTTTTCAAACCACTCAGCAGAACTTGATTGGTTCCCACCTTTAGGTCAGACCACAACTGGGCACGCCCTGGCTGGTTCCTGGAACGGTGGGGGGGGGGGGGGGGGAGTGTGGAAGGTCTTTTCTTTGCAGTTGTGAGTACACCTGGTAATTTTTCTCTTAGTCTCTCAGTCCTAAGAGCAAGGGCCCTTCCACAAGGATGGTCAGCCCAAAAAGCAGAATTGGGGACCCTAATAAGAGCACTAGAAGTTAGTAAAGACAAATGGGCCAACATATGCACTGACTCATGCTATGTCTTCACTACTCTACATGTACATGGGGATTTATACAAGGTGAGAGGACTTTTGACCAGAGGAGGAAAAGAAATAAAAAATTGGGAAGAAATCCTAAAACTATTAAGGGCAGTCTGGGAACCAAGGGAAGTAGCAGTCATCCACTGCAAGGGACACCAAAGAGGAAAAGACTCAGTGTCAGAAAGTAGCCAATGGGCTGATGTCACAGCTAAACAAGCAGCGGGAAAACAAACAACACCCTCAAAAATTATGCTTGCTTCAAAACTGCCAACTTCCTCAAGGTACACAATCCAATAAACAAATGGGCACAACAGGAAAAAGGAAGCCAGGCAAAAGAAAGACGGTAGGTATTTCCAGACCAAAGAATCTATATACAGGAACAGCTAGCCCACCAGGTTGTTCTCCAACAGCATGAGCTCACCCATCTAGGAAAAACCACCCTTAAAACCTTATTGAGCCGTTACTATGTATTTGCTTAACTCCTGTCCCTCTGTGCCTCAGTCTCTCAAGACCACCTCCTCTGTGCTCAAAATAATGCCAAACAAGGCCCCACTGGGCTCATGGGAATCCAATTCTGGGTACAGACACCCTTCAAAGATTTGAAGGTGGACTTTACTGAAATAAGACCTAGTGGAGGATACAAATTTCTTTTGTTATTCATCTGTAAGTTTTTGGTTGGGTTGAGGCTTACCCCACATGCACTGAAAAGGCAAGAGAAGTAACCAAGACCTTGTTAAGGGATGTAGACATAGAATGCCATTAACCATAGGCTCAGACAATGGCCCGGATTTTGTTGTCAAGGTGGTACAACAAATAGTCAAAACCCTAGGTATCCAATGGAACTTACACTCAGCCTACTGGACCCAGAGTTCAGGGAAAGTGGAATCTATGAACCGGACCCTAAATCAGCCATGGCAAAACTGTCAGGAAAGTAACTTGCCCTGGCCAGATATACTACCCCTACTTCTTCTCCAAATATGCTGTACACCCTGGGCAAAAATAGGATTTGAGATACTATATGGAAGACCCCCTCCACTAGTCAAATACAAGAGGGGACCTGACAGAGCTAGGGAATTTAGAAATAAAAAAAACAACTACAAGGATTAGGAAAAACTGAACTTGAGATACATAGGTGGGTGAAAGACAGGGTATCTATTTTCCTATGGATAACTGTACACCCCCACAAGCTTGGGGATCAGGTTTGGATTAAAGAGTGGAAAGGGAATCGCTCAAACCTACCTGGAAGGGACCCTATTTAGTTGTGCTAACCATGACCACAGCCCTCAAGGTTGCAGGACTAACCACCTGGATCCACCATTCTCCAGTAAAGGCAGCCCACCTGTCACTTGACAACCGCTTGGAATGGAAAGTGACTGCTAACCAGAATAATCCTTTACAGATCATCCCTAAGAAGATAACAGAAGATAAGCAGCCTGCAGCAATACCTGAGAACTCTTTGCAATCAGAAGCTTGAGAAAGTCACCAAGCAACTTAAATGAACTATAACAAATTATTCTCTCTAAATTTTCATTGTCATCTCCTACCTATTTCTCTTTCCATATTTGTAGCTATACTCTTTGCTGTAAGGCTGACCCAAGTTACTCCCATAGATTGGTGCCTCAGTCACAAACTCTTATTAGCCTTCCTCTACTTAATTAGTGTCAGGATGCCTAATTCTCCTTAGATGTATATGATCTGAGTTATGATTGCTGTCCCTGACTTGGAATAAGAAATTGTCAGTAACCTACCCTAACAAAATGAAATTTCTCCTACTGTTAATGCTGAGTTCTCTCATAAGAAGCAAAGTCCCTCCTCAATGTAATGATGACTGTTTCAGGACCTATCACTTGAGATCCTCCCTTTCCCCTGCCTTGAATGGCCTAAAACAACTCCTAGGACAGGGAACTACACACAAGGCCTTCACCACATATACATACCAACATGCAAAATGTTATCAATCCTCCTCACACTGTTCCCATGACAGAAAAACTTATTGTCAAGGAAGTATTAAAGCAAGACACTTTTGGCAGGGAACATCATGTCATGGAACCCCAGACAAACATGCCTGCTGGACGTAACAAACCCACTTTAGATTGTCTGATGGAAGGGGAGTCCAAGACCAGGCCCATAAGGAGGTAACCAACAGGAGGCACAAAATTCTATGAAGCAGACTTCTGAAGTATGCTCAGGAGATTTAAACTTCTAATGGGTCTTATGACTTTAACTCCTACTTATACCAGATTCTAAATTCAACCCATCACCTCCTCAACTTCTTTAACATTCAGTTAGCCAAGGACTGTTGGCTTTGTCTGCCTCTAACCCCCTTACATTATGAGGCTACCCCAGTTTCAGATAATGTAACCAATATGGCTATCACCTGCAACATATCAACAGATAACATAAATGTCACAATAGGGCCCATGGTTACTGATATAAAACGAATAGGGTGGGCCTCCTTATGTTTTAAGGACCAACAGGGAACAACCCCCATATGTAACTAACAACCAATGCAACCAGACTGAGATATACAATCAAACAGATAAAAACGAAGAGTCACCATGGTGCCTTCCCCCTGCAGGAATATTCTTTGTTTGTGGAACTAATGCTTATTTGTGCCTGTCTGCTAACTGGATGGGAATCTGCACCTTTGCCTTCTTAACCCCCAAATAAATATTCTCCCCAACAACCAATCTCTTATAGTTAATTTGGCTGCACATACCCAGTCTAAACGAGCTATCCAAGCTATACCTCTACTAATTGGGTTGGTAATCACTGCAGAGTAAGTACTGGAGTTGGGGGAGTAGCCTCATCTATTTCCTTTTACCAAAACTCTCCCAAAATCTGACAGATGACATAGAAGAAGTTGCAAACTCCCTGGTAACCCTACAAGACCAGGTAGCCTCCTTAGCAGCAGTAGTATTACAAAATAGAAGAGGGTTAGACCTGTTAACTGCTAAGAAGGGGGGAATATGTCTCTTACTAAATGTGGAATGCTGCTTCTATGTTAACCAGTTAGGGATAGTTAGAGATATGGCCCAACAATTAAAGGAACAGATCATCAAACGAGGCAAGAATTAGCAGACTCATGGAACTCTTGGAGCAACATATGGAATTGGACATCCTGGCTCCTCTCTTTAGCTGATCCTCTCCTAATGCTTTTCATAGCCCTACTGTTTGGTCCTTGTATTCTTAATATGCTAACCAGATTTGACTCCTCTTTCCTAGAAGCTATATAACTCCAAATGATGCTTCAGTAGGACCATTCTAGCTGTCACTACTCTCTTTTGAATGGCGAAGAACCCTAGCTGTCACATTACTCCCTTCAACGTCCCTGTCCAGCAGGAAGAAGACAGAATGGTCTCTGTCCCCCTCCCACCTCCTGTGGCAGCAAAGGGTTCCCTGGCCCCCAAAACTGATTTTCTCTAAGTCTGCTACAGCAGCTTGAAAATCAAGAGCAGGTAATGAGAAGGAAAATTGATAAAAAGCAGATAAAAAGGGGCAGCCAGATGTCGGAAGCCAGATACTCCCCTTGCATGCTTTTGGCTTTTGCAATCTTGCTCACCTCTTGTATCAGCCTGCAGCCAGGAACCAGAAGCTTGACTGTACTAGCCCTGCCCATCCAGAGAGCACATATGTATAAAAGATCAGTACAACCTGAGCCAGATGCTCAGCCTTTGGAGGTGACTTTGTTAGGCTGACACCAGTACGAAATAAACAGTCTTTTCTGATTCCTCGAGTGTGTGTCCTTGTCCCTTCCTGGGTGCTGTAACAATAGCTCAGCCAGGACCACCCCAGAAGCAGCTAAGAGCCCAGACCTTACTCACTCACTGCTCTCACCTCAATGACTGGCAACATTTTGCTCAAATAACTCTTTGAAATCAAGGTTGAGTAGTAAGAAGAATAACTTGTGTTCCACTATGTCTTTTCAAATTATTTTCTCTGTCATTTCCTTACTCCATTTCTAATGCAGTTCCATGTTGTGGAGACACAGGGAAGCTACAAACAATTTCACAGAAAGAAAATTGAGGTCTGACTGTAGGCAGTTGGCCTGGGTCACAAACTTCTGGAGCAGAGATGTGGCTGGACTTTGTTTCTGGTTAAAATCTTTCTTCATTCCATCCCATGGTCTCCCTAGAATGCTTGCCTTTACTTTATTGTCTTCAAAAGAACAGTAGAACCCCTAAGGTTCCCAGGTATTTAAATGTAAACTAGAACATCTGACAAGAGAATAAGAATCAAACCCTCTCTCAAAGAAATCCAGATAGCAGTTCCCTTACCTCCACCTTCTAGCTTCACACTTAATTCTATGGGTAATGTTGCTGATTAGCCAGCTTTCAATTAACTTTCAAAAGGAAAATGCTTCAACAGCATTTGTGGGAGTGAGTGGGAGGGAGGGCTAAGCTGGAGACTGGGGGGTGAGTTCAAGAAGAACTGATATTTGTGCTCACTATTCATCTTATTTGGTCTCAACACATTTAATGCATCTGTATTCACTCTTCCTTGGATGCTTGAATAGATTCTAACAACTGATATAACAAATAGGTCAAGTGTGTGTACATATTTCCTGTAAGAGTATATGTAGTTTCATTTAATTTATAATCATTTTTATTTCGTTGAAAGTCTCAACGTCATAAGGTACTATTAAATTAAGTACTCAATCGTATAGATTCATTTTATTGGAAATAATGGAGAGAGACAGTCTCTCGCAGATCACTATGGAGTACCCTTTATACTGGAATGACAGTTAGGCAAGGTGTCATGGAATGACACCATATAATGGGTCGTGATCTTGACATAATTATGTTTTATGGATTTTAAAGAGCTCTCCTTCCCTGGGGCCCACCATTAGCAGCTTTCTCAAGTACTTGGCCACATCAGAAGAGAATGATTCACTATTGGTTTCTGTAAAACACAGAAAGATAGGCCAGCCAGAGCCCTCTGGCAATGGAGTGAAAAGGAATAACAGAGGCCACTGGCTCAGACTCCAAGTCATATATCTCCACCACTGACATTGGTCAGATTTTATAACTCCACTGAGATTATTCACTTACAAACTAGGGAAAAATAAAAGTATCTACCTCTTTAAGTTATATGAGGATTAAATAAGAAAATGGACACAGTACATAAGAAGTGTTCAGCAAATGTTAAACATTACCATTCTCATTATTTATTCTCCATATTTTAGCCTGCAAATCTCAGCATACATACTTGACAAGTTAAAAAAAAAAAAGGAAATTTACATTTTTCCCTAGGGGTAAAACAATGATTAACATGTTTCTCATCTTACAAAATTTTACAAAAAGTGAATATATTTCCAAATATTTGTACAATAGATATTTTTTTATTCAATCAGACAAATGAGCAAGATATCCACAAATGTTGCATGCCAACTGCTCATCAACTATCTCTACAGTTTATGATTTTGCTTCACTCTTTCCATCTTCTGTTTGTGTAATGTGCTTCACACTCAGAGCCAGGTGTTCCCCTGGCTTTTCTGCAGGTTTATATTTGGGCTGGATATCTTCCATTGGCTCCTCCAATAAAAGTTATGCCTTTTTTAGACATCCACTCACCATCCTCTCCACTCAGCTCTCTGATGAAGGATTGCAGGTTCCCACACCCTCTGCTTATCAGCAACAAAGCAAGGAGGAGACTGAGGTCAGGTATTGAAAGGGCGGGCCTATACCGGCCAACTCCATCTTGTTCTGTGTTCTTCATCTAGACCATGCCTCCTCTCCTTGAGTAACCTCCCGCTCACCCATTCAAGCTTCCTGATCAAAACACGCCCAGTGACCTGCGTAACAGGACTCCGACCCTTCCCCAGGTAATCAGCTGAGGCCACAGCCATTACCTCACCAACTGCCTCTAGACCCCTATAAAACCTTTGTGCTTTTGAAACTCGCTCTCTCTCCCCGGTATCTCACCGCTGCATCGGTGCAGGTAGGGGATTGAGCTCCAGCTAGCTCGAATAAAGGTTCTTTTGCTTTTGCATCAGACTCGGCTCCCTGGTGGTCTTTGGGGATCACGAATTCTGGGCATAACAATATAAACCCCATGTCTCCATCACTTAGGCTGGACATTCCTCAGTAGAGGTACCACTCATCTCAAGGATAGCTACTCTATAGAATTTCTCCTTCCATCTTCCTGTTAATTGCTCCCTCCTTTTCTCCTTTAGGATCTAGAGGTAAGAGCTTCCTGTGGATCTGGCCCCATTACTCTACACCCAATCCACACTTTTAAGTGGTCTCTTCTTGAATTATCTAATTATCTGTTTACTAACTGATACATTTTGCTTTGTCATGTGTCAACAAATTTCTAGTCCTATAATCATGATGCTTTGTTCTTCCCTTTCCATTTAATGTGACCTCCTTTGTATTGATTAGCATTCTTATAGGTGAAAATGACAAAAATCCAATTTAAATTCTTCTAATTACAATAATAATGATTAAGAAAATACATTCTTTAGACAAAAATCCAGGAGCTCAAACAACATGTCAAGGATTATTTCTCTCTCCATTTCTTATTCATGTCAGGATTATTTCTCTCTCCATTTCTTATTCTTTCTTTCCTCACTAATGGATTCTCCTAAAGCAAGTTTACCCATATGGTATCAAAGATGACCACCAATAGCTATGTACTTAACACCATGGTAACAAGACTAATTTTAGTTTTGTTTTTTTTTTAAGTGCTTCTTATCCAGAGAATCCAGCAAAAGACATGGGAACGTCCTGATTGGCTTATCTTGGGCCACATTGAGAGACTAAGAGAAAAATTACCAGGTGTACTCACAACTGCAAAGAAAAGACCTCCTCGCCCCCCCCCCCCCCCACCATTCCCGGAACCAGCCAGGGCGTGCCCAGTTGTGGTTTGACCTAAAGGCAGGAACCAATCAAGTTCTGCTGAGTGGTTTGAAAAAAAGGCGGGAACCAATCAAGTTCTGCTGAGTGTTCAAATTTAAATTTCAACCAATAACAGCTCTGTAACTGCAAAAAAATCTCTAACTTGTTTGTGCCTGTCTATAAAAGAAGCTGTAAGATCCTTGCTCGGGGCCTCTTAGCGTCACCAGCAACGAGTGCGGGGAGGACCAGGTTCGAACCTGCAATAAACGACCCTTGCCACTTGGCTTTGACTCTGGACTCTGGTGGATTGTTTTTGGGGGGTCTCTCAAATCAGGGCATATCATTTGGGGGCTCGCCTGGGATCCCCCCAAACCCACCAGACCCCAAGTCAACGGGTCGTCCCTGAGACCGATCGGTAAGTGAGCGGGCTCTGTCCGTTTCTGTTTGTTCGTTTCTGGCTCTCCCACGTGGGATCTGTATCGGTGACTGACACAGCCCTGGCGGACGCGCTATAGAGCAGTTGGTCAGGTCCAGTAGGAGACGTCCACTGGCACCCGTCTGGGGCACCTTTTTGGGCCCATCGGAATTTTTCTGTTCCGGTGGCAGACACCCGAAACGCGCTAGCGATCTAAGTGTTGTGTTCTCTATTCTATAACCTTTAAGTGTTAAACTCCTTCTCTTTCACAGGTGACCTGGCTTGGCCCAGCCAGAAATCCTCATAACTTTACTCTTTCTCCTTTTAATACTTTCCTCCACCTCCAGGATACAGATGGGCCAATCTCAAAGCACTCCTCTTTCTCTCCTCATTGCTAACTTCAGGGATGTTAGAACCAGAGGACAGAATTTGAGTTTAGATATCTGGCGGGGAAAATTAATAACCCTCTGCCGCTCCGAATGGCCAACCTTCAGCGTTGGATGGCCAACCGAAGGAACTTTCTGCCTCCCTATAATTGCTAAGGTGAAATCAAAGATTTTTCTACCAGGTTGCGAGGGACACCCGGATCAGATTCCCTACATTCTTGTATGGCAGAGTTTAGTGGAAAATCCACCCCCTTGGTTGGCCCCCTTCCTATCCTCGGGAACGTGTAAGGTCCTTGCCATGCGGCCTGCAGATCCCCCAAAATCAAGGACGCCAGCCGCACCCTTATCCCATATTGCCCAATAGTCAGGACCTACTACCCCTAGACCCTCCACCCTATCATCCCCTCCCCTCATACCCCAAGCTCTGCCCGCAGCATCTGTCCCACCAGTCGCCCCGCTAGTTGCCCCCCCAGGGGAACCAGGAGGACGGGAAGTGGCAGCTGCGCCGGAACCAGGAGGACGGCAGGCAGCAGCCGCGCCGGGCCCCATTGAAAACGAAACCAACCACGAGGGGCCAGCCGGCCGAACCTGCGGTCGCACCCAGCGTGAGCCAAACCCTCGCCTCCCTGACTCCACTGTGGCCCTACCCCTGCGGGAAATAGGACCCCCAGATGAAACAGGCAACCCTAACCCTCGACTCCAGTATTGGCCCTTTTCCACCAGTGACCTTTACAACTGGAAAACACAGAACGCTCGATTCTCTGATAACCCTAAAGACCTAATAGCTCTTTTAGACAGTGTCATGTTCACCCACCAGCCCACCTGGGACGACTGTCAGCAGCTCCTCTGCATCCTGTTCACTACAGAGGAGCGAGAGAGGATCCAATTAGAAGCAAGAAAGCTGGTTCCCGGAAACGACGGTAGGCCGACATCTAACCCTGACCTCATTAATGCGGCTTTCCCCGAGCCAGACCTCCACAGGACGAATGGGACTACAACACGGCAGAAGGTAGGGAAAGACTCTGATGGCGGGTCTCTGGGCTGCAGCTCACAAGCCCACCAATTTGGCTAAGGTATATTCAGTCGTACAGGGAAAGGCAGAGAGTCCAGCTGCTTACTTAGAGAGATTAATGGAAGCCTTTAGGCAGTTTACCCCCATGGATCCAGAAGTCCCTGAGAACCAGGCTGCTGTCGTTATGTCCTTTGTAAATCAAGCAGCTCCTGACATTAAGAAAAAACTCCAAAGGCTAGAGGATTTAGAAGGTAAACAGATTCAGGATCTGCTCCGTATAGCACAACGGGTCTACAACAACAGGGACGCCCCAGAAGAGAGACAGATCAAGGCCACAGAGAAAAAGACTAAAGTCCTGGCTGCTATAGTCCAGAAAGAACAGCCACCCCCAGAAGGCACTCAAACAACACGCCCTCCCAGGCGGCACTTAGATAAAGATCAATGCCCCTATTGTAAAGAAAAAGGCCATTGGACAGGAGAATGCCCCAAGAAGAAACAACCCCGCCCCAGCCAAGGACAATGGCAGCCTAAAATAGCCCCCATACTGTTTACCCAAGATACAGAATAGGGAGGACGGGGTTCGGATCCCCTCCCCGAACCTAGGGTAACGTTGCAAGTGGAGGGGACCCTGGTCCAGTTCCTAGTTGATACCGGGGCACAGCACTCAGTTCTGGTCAAGCCCCATGGAAAAGTATCTGAAAAATCATCCTGGGTACAAGGGGCCACCAGAATAAAGAAGTACCCCTGGACAACTCAGAGGACTGTGGACTTAGGAACTGGGAAGGTAACCCACTCCTTCCTGGTCATTCCCGACAGCCCCTGCCCCCTGTTGGGGAGGGATTTGCTTACCAAAATGGGGGCCCAAATTCATTTCCAACCGGGGGGACCCACAGTGACTGACTTCCACAACCAACCCATATCTGTACTCACTGTGAAACTAGAAGATGAATATAGGCTCCATCAGGAACACACTCCTCTGGATCAGGGCATCGAGCCCTGGCTTCAACGCTTCCCAGATGCATGGGCAGAAACGGGTGGTATGGGGTTAGCAAAACATCGCCCAACCCTATTTATAGAGGTCAAGCCCGGGATGGACCCCGTCCACATGCGCCAATACCCTATGCCCACGGAAGCCAAAAATGGCATCACACCGCATATCCGCCGCCTCCTTGACTTTGGGGTCCTATGCACCTGCCACTCAGCATGGAATACCCCCCTGCTGCCCATGCGCAAACCCAACAGCAGGGAATACAGACCAGTGCAGGACCTGAGAGAAGTCAATAAGTGGGTGATGGACATACATCCAATCGTTCCTAACCCCTATACTCTCCTGAATGCCCTCAGCCCAGAAAAACAATGGTACACTGTTCTGGATCTAAAAGATGCTTTTTTCAGCCTACCACTAGCGCCTAAAAGTCAAGAGCTATTTGCATTCGAGTGGACAGATCCAGACAGGGGCATAAATGGCCAGCTCACTTGGACCAGACTGCCACAAGGATTCAAGAACTCTCCGACCCTGTTCGACGAGGATCTACACTAAGATTTAAGTGAGTACAGACAACAACACCCTAATATAACTCTCCTACAGTATGTTGATGATCTCTTAATAGCTGCCGAGACACCTGAAGCCTGCATCCAGGGAACCGAAAGTCTCCTGCGAACTCTGGGAACCTTAGGCTACCATGCCTCAGCAAAGAAGGCTCAGATCTGCAAGTCAGAGGTAACTTACCTGGGTTACTTACTGAGAGGGGGGCAACGCTGGCTAGCGGATGCCCGGAAGGAGACTGTCCTTCGTATTCCCAGACCACAGACACCACGACAGGTGAGGGAATTCCTAGGGTCGGCTGGGCTCTGCAGACTATGGATACCAGGGTTTGCTGAATTAGCAAAACCTTTATAGCAGGCAACAAAAGATCAACAGCCCTTTAGTTGGACGGAAGAAGCCGAACAGACCTTCCAACAAATTAAAACTGCTCTGCTATCAGCACCTGCCCTGGGACTCCCCCATGTCTCCAAACCCTTCCACCTATATGTAGATGAAAACCGGGGCAGAGCCAAAGCGGTGATAACCCAGCATTTGGGCCCTTGGTGCAGGCCAGTAGCCTATCTAAAAAGGTAGATCCAGTGGCCGCCGGATGGCCACCCTGTCTCCGGATGATTGCAGCCACTGCCCTAATGGTAAAGGACGCTGATAAGCTGACCATGGGCCAAGAGCTACAAGTCACCACCCCGCATGCCATCGAGGGCATCCTCAAGCAGCCGCCTGACTGATGGCTGAGCAATGCCCAACTCACTCATTACCAGGGACTGCTGTTGAACCCCCTCAAGGTCATCTTCACCCCCCCAATGGCCCTGAACCCAGCATCACTGCTGCCAGACCCAGACATGGGAACCCCACTTCATGACTGTGCTGACATACTGGCTCAAGTTTATGGGGTCCGGGAGGACTTGCAGGACCAACCATTATCAGATGCAGACGCCATCTGGTTTAACGACGGAAGCAGCTTCATTCACCAAGGACAAAGGTATGCGGGGGCAGCCGTAACTTCAGAAACCGAGGTGATTTGGGCAGAAACCCTACCCGCTGGAACCTCGGCCCAGAAGGCTGAACTAATAGCCTTAACCCAGGCCCTAAAATTAGGGAGAGACCGCAAGCTAACCGTGTACACTGATAGCCGATATGCCTTTGCCACCGCTCATGTACATGGGGTGATATACAGAGAACGGGGGCTCCTCACAGCTGAAGGGAAAGACATCAAAAATAAAGAAGAGATTCTAGCCCTGCTAGCAGCCTTATGGGAACCCAAAAAGCTAGCGATTGTGCATTGCCCAGGACACCAGAAGACAACCGACCCAGTTTCCCGGGGCAACAATTTGGCCGATCAGACTGCAAAAAACATAGCTCGGCCCCCAGCGCAATTGCTGACCCTACAGCTGCCAGTCCCCGGACCCTGGGAATTGCCCCCCAGCCCTGAGTATTCAGAAAGCGACATTCAATGGATGAGTAAACTTCCCATGACCCAAATCAAAGATGGCTGGTGGAGAGACTCCAAAAGCAGCATTATACTCCCAGATAAACTAGGATGGCAAGTTCTAGAGCAGATCCATTGCAGCACCCACTTAGGTTCCCGGAGAATGTTGGACTTACTGAGACAGACTGGACTAAAAATCAGAAATGTCTCTGATAAGGTCGATCAAGTAGTCACTAAATGTACAGTGTGCCGACTCAACAATGCAAGTACAATCCTCAGACAGCAGGGGTAAGACGAGGGAGCAGACCGGGGACCTATTGGGAAGTAGACTTCACTGAGGTAAAACCAGGAAAATATGGATATAAGTATTTGCTAGTTTTTATAGATACCTTTTAAGGATGGACTGGAGCCTTTCCAACCAAGAATGAAACGGCGCAGATTGTAGCCAAAAAGATCCTAGAAGAAATCCTGCCCAGGTATGGTTTTCCAGTAATGATAGGGTCAGACAATGGACCTGCATTCGTCTCTAAGGTAAGACAGGGACTGGCTTCCATACTTGGGGCTGATTGGAAATTACATTGTGCATACCGACCCCAAAGCTCAGGACAGGTAGAGAGAATGAACAGAACATTAAAGGAGACCCTTACCAAATTGACCATGGAGACTGGCGCTAATTGGGTGGTCCTTCTCCCCTATGCTCTGTTCAGGGTGCATAATTCCCCATACAAACTGGGACTCACACCCTATGAAATAATACATGGTAGACTACCCCCCATCATCCCTAACCTAAAAGATAACCTTGTCAAAGCTGAGAACGATAATAGTCTTGAATTCTTTTTCTCCCTACAAGCCTTGCAGAGGGTCCATAAAGATGTATGGCCCAAATTAAAGGAACTCTATGAGACTGGACCCCCACCTATTCCTCATCAATTCCAGCCAGGGGATTGGGTCCTCGTCAAACGTCATCGGCAGGGAACTCTGGAGCCCAGGTGGAAAGGACCCTTCCAGGTCATCCTGACAATGCCTACTGCCATCAAAGTAGATGGAATCGCCACCTGGATCCATTTCGCCCACGCCAAACCAGTGGACCCGTTCTCAGACCTCATCAGTCCTTCAAAGACAACCTGGACTGTTGATCGGACTAAGGACAATCCTTTAAAATTGACCCTACGCCGCCAACGGACTGAGCCGTAACTGTGGTACTTGCCCTCCTCTTGATTGTTCTGCAAATTCTGTCTGTAAATCCAAACCCCCACAACCCCTATAATTTGACATGGGAAATTACTAATTTAGAGACTCATGAATTCTACAACAAAACCCTAGGAACTGCCCCATTAAATACCTGGTGGTCAGATTTATATTTTAATTAAAAAAAAAAATTAGTCCATTAGAAAAAATGGAAGGAGGTAAATGGAGGCAACTGCAAAGGAGGGTATCAATAAGTAGAAATGGATTTTATGCATGTCCGGGATTTATGACAGGGGCGATGAGGCGCACATGTGGAGGGTTTGAAACCCTCTATTGCACAGCCTGGAGTTGTGTCACCTCCAATGATGGGGAATAAAGTGGGAAGTAAAACATCAATTTATTGAAATGTCCTATGTCTGACCATGTACCCGCACCAGGTATGATGAAAACTGTAACCTTATTCGTGTAAGATTTACAGAGGAGGGGAAAAACGACAGGCGGTGGGTCTCAGGACTCATTTGGGGACTCTACTTATATCAATATCCCCTCTTTGGGAATGCCATTCAAATAAAATTAAAAGTCTCCCCTCTTGTACAACCGGTGGGGCCAAATCAGGTATTAGGAAAAAAAAAAAAAAAAGAGAGACGAGCCTATCCCCAGGCAGATCCCCACTACTCCCTCCAGCAGGACCCCCGTCCTTATCCCAGGAGTAAAAGCACAAGCTGTCCAAAAAAAAAATCAGAACCCAGAAGGTATAGACTCCCTATGGAAATTGCTAACAGCAGCGTATGAGGCCTTAAACCGATCAGACCCTGAGGCAACAAGGGCCTGCTGGCTATGTTATGATATAAAACCCCCTTCTACGAAACCATAGGTCTAGCTGCCCCTTTTTCACAGTCAGGAGAAGCGTCGCCAGCAGCTTGCAAGTGGAATCGAAAGGGCCCCGGCCTCACACTGCAAGCGGTCACTGGCAATGGGACTTGTATAGGAAAAGTCCCCTCTAGCCATATCCAGCTCTGTGCCCCAACTAATTATAGATGAATCTAAATGGATAATTCCAGCTCTGGACAGTTGGTGGACACACCCCATGTGTTAGTAGAGATGTTTTTAATTTGTCACCCGAATATTGTATCATGGTATTAATATTTCCAAGGGTTATTTACCACCGAGAAAATGTTGTATATGATCTGTGGACAGAAGGGACAGAAGCAAGAGAGTCAATAAGAACAAAACGGGATCCCTTTATGGCCATAACCTTGGCCACCTTGTTTGGCCTCGGTACCATAGGGGCAGGAACAGGGATCTCATCACTAGCCATCCAGCACCGGGGGTTCAATAGCCTAAGGGCAGCCATTGATGAGGATATAGCCAGACTTGAGGACTCAATCTCGCACCTCGAAAAATCTCTGACCTCCCTTTCTGAAGTGGTCCTACAGAACCGAAGGGGGCTAGATCTAATCTTCCTCCAACAAGGAGGTTTATGTGCAGCCTTAAGAGAAGAATGTTGTTTTTATGCTGACCACACCGGGGTAGTCCGAGAGTCCATGGCTAAAGTTAGATAAGACCTGGCCAAATGGAAGCGTGAACGAGAACAACAACAAGGCTAGTTTGAGTCTTGGTTCAATCAGTCCCCATGGCTAGCCACCCTGCTTTCTGCTCTAGCTGGGCCCCTTATACTCCTCCTTCTCCTCACCTTCTGGCCTTATATTATTAATAAACTAGTTGCCTTTATCAAAGACTGAGTTAACACGATCCAACTGATGGTCCTTAGGACCCAATATCAACCTGTCATTACCAAAACATTTGAGTCAGACACATAAAATCCAAGATTGGCTCTTGAGGCACCAAAGAGAGGGGGGAATGAGAGACAAAGAGAAAAATTACCAGGTGTACTCACAACTGCAAAGAAAAGACCTTCCACACTCCCCCCTGCCCCCACACCGTTCCAGGAACCAGCCAGGGCGTGCCCAGTTGTGGTCTGACCTAAAGGCGGGAACGAATCAAGTTCTGCTGAGTGGTTTGAAATAAAGACAGGAACCAATCAAGTTCTGCTGAGTGTTCAAATTTAAATGTCAACCAATAACAGCTCTGTAACCGCAAAAAAATCCCTAACTTGTTTGTGCCTGTCTATAAAAGAAGCTGTAAGATCCTTGCTCGGGGCCTCTTAGCGTCACTGGCAACGAGTGCGCGGAGGACCGGGTTCGAACCTGCAATAAACGACCCTTGCCGCTTGGCTTTGACTCAGGACTCTGGACTCTGGTGGTTTGTTTTCGGGGGGTCTCTCGAATCGGGGCATATCAACATGACCAGTGATCGTACTCTGATTGGCCAGGTGTGAGTCAAATGGCAAGAGATATAGAAAGCATCTGCTGAACCACAAAGACTGAGAGTAAAGGAGAAGAGGTGGAATTCTAAATATATGCTAGTCTGCAAAAATAAATGCATATAACCATAAAGCTATAAACTCTTGATAACTCTGACTTCACCAAGTGACCCCAAAACTCCTCAGAAATAGTGTATACAAAAACTGCATGGAAAGTCTCATCATCCTCACACTTTTCTCTTAGGTAAGAGCTTCCCCTTTGTCCTGCACAAAAAAAGAACACCACCAAAGAACCATCCTTCAGGCAAGCACAGAGAAACCAAGAGAATTACATTTCTCACATCACACAGCAAGACACTGGGTAAATTTGAATACACAGATGGATTCTGCCTATCCACATCAGAATGGTACCCTTTCAGGACCAATTTATATAACTGGTCTATAGGACCAATAGGACTAATATAGCTCATCCTGGTCTCCACCATACTTCCTGGGAGGAAGGCTTGGGAAGCAAGAATGGTGGAAAAAGAAACATTTACTGCAATAAGCCTTTGGAGGAAAAGAATCTTTTTAAAAGACAAGAGTTAAGTTTTTAGTCTCAATTACAAAAATCAAAGGACATAGGGAATAAAACTTTAATGATCACCAAAAACAAAATTACCTTCCAGGAACCATGTGACCAAGTGACCAAGATTCATGGGATCATGATGCTGGCCAGCCATTGTGCAGCTTCCAGGGTACAATGCAGTGGAAGCCAGCCAGAATCCCTGCCTTTGCTGAGTTTATAGGCAGAAAATTAAGCAGGCATAAAGTGGGATAAGCAAAATGATAGGGGACACACAGGTGGTATGAGAACACAAAAGAGGGGCATCTAACTTAAGCTGGAGGAATCAGTGAAGGCTTCTCAAAGGAAATGATGCTTAGGCCAACACCTAAAGGGGGAGGAAGGATTCAGCAGCAGGCACCGAGTTCTGTTAGGAAGAAAGATCAGGGAGCATAGGGAAAATTAATATCCCAGCATTTCTTCATTTATTCAACAAACGTTGACTAAGGGCCACATCAAGAGTGCAGTAGTGAACAGACCAGATGCCTTCAGAGAGAGTTCATGGAAAATAATAAGGAATTCAAAAATAAAAAGTTCAATTACAGATTGTAGTGAATCCTACAAGATTAGAGAGAGAGAATATGGAGAGGAGGGTGTGGGACTATATACTAAGATAGTGATCAGGGAACATTTGAGGTAAAGCCTGAAAGGATGAAAACCAGTCCTTTCAGAGCTAGGGGAAGAGCATGCTGGAAAGAGGAAGCAGCAGGGCATGCCAAGAGGGCTTGGTCTATGTCTATGTGAAGAACAGAGGTTAGACCAAGTTGAAGACTAGAAAGAAGGCCATTGTATGTAGAATGTAGGGGGCAGAGAAGAGAGTGGCTTGAGGTGAGATGGATAGGCTGATCTAATGCGGGCCCAGGTGGGCCAAGGTAGGGGTTTCAGTCCAAGTTCCTGAGGAGCCATTGGAATGCTTTGAGGAGTTACATGACCCACTTTAGCCTTTAGACAGATTGCTGTACCTTCTTAATGGAGAAAGAATTGTAGAAAGATCCATTAGGATGTCATCTTAGTGGCCCAGGTGAGAAATGGCAGTGCTGTTGTTATGCCCAGAATTCGTGATCCCCAAAGACCACTAGGGAGCCGAGTCCGATGCAAAAGCAAAGAGCCTTTATTCGAGCTAGCTCGAGCTCAATCCCCTACCTGCACCGACGCAGCGGTGAGATACCAGGGAAAGAGAGCGAGTTTCAAAAGGACAAAGGTTTTATTGGGGCCT
>NW_024412421.1:419150-431659 GCF_014898765.1 Herpailurus yagouaroundi
ACTAAGGGTGGAAGTATGTCCTTGCAATGTCTCCACCCCCACCCCCACAACCTACAGACTACAGAATTCCACCTCCTAGCAAGCCACACATGACTCCACTTTCCTACCTAGGCTGACAGTATTTAAACTCCCCCAGGAAACACCAAGAAAAAGATCAAGCAGGGCAAGATATTACAGGAGGGGAGCAATGCTAATTTATGTTAATTTCAAATTTCAATTCCTTATTGTATTTTTCTTAACAAGTGAATTTCTCTTTCAAAAAATCACATTAATTAAATACTGTACTTCTGCTCCCAGCAGTCTAATTATCACAACCATGTAATCTGCTAAAAGAGCTGGATTAAAATGTTTGATTTTAACACATGGTTTTCTAGGACAGTTTCCTAAGTGCCCAACATTTGCTAATTGAAAGGAAAAACTATGACCATTACTTCTGGCCTAAATGCTGCCAGAAAATAAGAGCCACATCATCCCTTCTTATGCCCTATCCATCCCATTCTTCCCTCCGTCAATACTGAGGGGTTTGCAGAGTTTGTTTTGAAACTCCACAGCACTGACACCAGCACCAAGCCCCAGTACTAGCTATCTCATGCTTTTATGTCCTGCACAATGTAGAGGTTAGGGAACATGCAAATTAGAATCTTGGCTTTGTTACTTATCTGTCCAGGCTTTAATTACCTCAGAGTTGGTATTTCATATGCATTAAAATATTCACACATTTAGCATTTGGAACATAGAGCTCTAGAAGTGTTTGCTATTATTATTATCATTAATATTATTATTACTAAGCTTCTGCTACTGTCCAAGGCCTTCTCAAGGGAGGTTTTGATTGGTCCTTTGCACCATGGTATACATTTTAGACATTGGTTCATTCTCTCAGAGGAATTTGCAATAAAGTGCTAGTCTTAATGACGGTAAAACAAAAAGAAATTTCAGGCTGAAGGGAGGGGTCAAGGCCCCACAGGAGTTTTTATCCCTGAGGGAAGCTTCCTAAGTGAACTATGCCTGCCTGGGACCTCAACACAGAGCAAGTCTGGTCTCAGAGGAGCCAGCCTGTAATGGGGTCCCCTGATGAGCCAACTGTACTGAGGCACCAGCAAAGCAGGGACTCTGTGGCAGAAAGGGTGAGAGAAATGCTCCATTCCCATTGATTTTTGCCGTCAGAAGATCCAGGAGGGAGCTGTTTAATTTCAGCATGCATGTATATTTGTGCCATCTGGGGACACACACACACATGCACAAAATTGGCCCTGAGAAAAGGCACTCAGAGGAGGAGGAATATTTGTGGGCTGTGAACATGTGAATAGACAAGAACAACCTCTTATTCATCCAACATTCCAGAGTGCAGCAAAAAGTGTTTCCACTCAAGGCACTAAAAATTTTGCCACTCCTGGAGTCTGAAGAAAGATGGGTAGGGGTAGGGCAAAAGGCCCTATCCCTGAGTGGGAGGCCAGGCCAGCCAGGGATGGTGGATTCCAATTAGGCACCAAGGCAGCTGCAAAACCCTAGATCAGAGCAGAAAAAATGTAGAGACAGAAAGTTAGGTGCTTTTATGTTAATGAACCCAAGCCATGTTGGATCACTGTTTAGAAAAATGATTTGGTTTTTCTTTCTTTCTTTTTTTTCCATTCAATCAGTGATTTAATTATGAGAAAAATGAATAGTGTTAAAGATGCAAAGGCACCAATCGTCCAGGAGGCCTGAAAGGGTAAATACAATTATATATTGTAATGAAACCAAGCAGAGTGCTTTCCAGCCACTGGTTCAAAGCACTCAGCTATGATTTTGGAGAAGCATAAACAATACAAAAACCGATAATTGCTGTGTCAGTCACAGCATCCGTGCAGAATACCAAGTACGGCTCCAAGCCTCCGGCTTCCTGGTGTTGAAAGGGGGCATACAGAAACACTGTCTGCTGGGAAAACCCTAGGGACCAGGCAGTTATTTGTCTCTAGCACCTTCAGGACCTCTTCCCAGATCTCCATCATCCTCCCAACCCCCACAGAGGTACTAGCAATCACAACCCACCCCAATCTATTTGTTACCAAACACAGAACTCAGAATTTGCAGGCAACAACAGGCTGAGAGCAGGTCTTGCTTTTTCAACTGCATCCAAGCAGTCCAACCAATGGTTTCATGGATGTCATTCTCCCTAAAACAGCACTATCTGATAGAAATACAATGTGAGCCACATATGTAATTTTAAATCTTCTAGTAGCTATATTAAAACAATAAAAAGAAATAGATGAAATTAATTGTAATAGTATATTTTAACTCAAATCATCCAAAATACCATAATTTCAACATATAATCAATATAAAAAAGTATTGATGATATATTGGGCATTTTTTTGTACTAAGTATTTGAAATCAGGTGTGTGTTTTAGGTTTATAGTACATCTCAATCAGACTAACCATATTTCAAGTGCTCAGTAGCCACATGTAGCTAAGGGTGCAGCTTATCTCAGGGTACAAAACAAACCAATGATCCCCTGAGGTACCTTGCACCTTGGGTTCTGTGATCCTGGAACCTGCCTCTCACCCTTATGTGGAGGAGAACCCTACCTGTTTCTTAAGGTCTGAAGACCAGTACCTTGAACCACCCTCATCTGTCGAGCATCTGTACTGAGGCCTCTCCAGGCTAGAGAGAAAATAGCCCAGAGGGCCCAAGTTGGCCACTGCAACTTGCTCAGGTTGGAAAAAAAGGCTGTAGAAGTTGTCTCTGAACAATGGCATTGACCAAAAACCCACAGGATGGTCAACAGAGATTCACGATCCTAGAGGCTGGGGAAAAGGAAGGTCAGTGGCTATCTTCCAGTAACTCTGGTGATAAGAGGCAGGGATCCATGAGATTCTGTGGCAGGTAGCCTGTGTGTCCATTTGCCCACCAAGATTCTACCCAAAACACTTTGGGCATGATATTCACATTGCAAATGGAATCTTGATATCTGGGCCCAGCAGGCCTTTCTGAGGTACTGGAGAAAGTGCAGCTGCTCTCCACCCCCACTCTGTCAGGCAACAGAGGGGCTGTGTCAGCCCTGCTTGCAGAATGTTTGAAATGCAACTCTGCCTGCCTCTGCTCCCTTGTAGACACTCTACAAAGAGACCCCACTGAGCACTTTAATTTCCAGTGGTGATAATAACTGAAATTGGTGTTCCAGTTGAAAGAGGAGAAAGGCCCAGCTTCCCCACTCCCAGGGGAGAGCTGAAAATCTCATGAACTCCCAGCTCTCCCAGTGGACTTACTAATAAATAGCGTCTTTCTAAAGGACCCCAGGAACCCTCATCTCTGTCCAGTTTAACTCCAAGGACCCTGAGATCACTTTCTCTCCTCTCTCTCCCACATGAGTTTCCTCTTTCTCTACACAAATTTTCCTTTCTTTCCACCTCTTAGGAAAAAGTGTCCCTTTTTCTGGCCCAGGGCAAACTCACCCCAAGGCCCTGGTCCCATCCTTTGACGCACCAGACTCACTCACCCCCGTCTTCACTCTCTTGCACCTTCAGTCTCTGTTCCTCCTTCATTACCCTTTTCCACAGCACACAAATAAGCCTCCTCCCTCAGACACCTCTACCACTCCTGCACTACATCATGCCTTCCTCTCTAGGTCACAGTTGTTCCCTTCATATTCTTTCCTCCCTATTCCTTTGCAATGTGGCTTCTCTCCCTGTAGCATCTGGCACTACTTTCAGATCCCCAGGATCCTGGTCACACAAATTTTAATGCTCATCTATGTCTAAGCACCACCTACACCATGGCCAATACACTTACCCTCACCACAATCTTTGGGAAGCTTGCAGGTCACTGGGTCTTCTTCAAGTAGTCACAGTATGTTCTCCATCACTCTGTAAGGGGATCTAGATCCTATAAGGGACCTACCACTTATTGAGGCCATGAGAGTCTTGATTTCAGGGACCATGACAGCCATTCATTCAGTTACTCATTAGGCAAATACTTACTGAACATCTACTGTGGGACAAGCATGGGTCTGGCACTGTGGAGCAGGAAGGGAACAAAACAGCAAGGCCTTGGTCCTCATGGACGATTCTAGTTGGGCAGACATCAAATATGAAAAAAAATAAATTTTTAAAATCAATATAACTGCAGATAGCAACAAGTGCTATGGAGATATAAAACCAGGATGATATGATAAGGAGAGGTTTATGAGGGAGAAGGCAATTTAGATTGGATGGTCAAAGAAGGACTCTCTTATGAGGGGACATTTAGTCTGAGGCCTGAATAAAATAACTTTCCACTCAGGCTCATTTGTAGCATAGGTATTCATGTTGTCCACAACTACTGTTCTCCTTCACTGGTCAGTACCCGTGCTGTACTGGTTGTTAAGTATTTTTAATATCTATTTTTTCTGGCCCCAGCCAAGATAAAATAAAGGGCTAGAGCATGAGTTACAAAGACGCTGAGGTGAGAGGGAACTTGCACTCATGGAACAGAAGGTGAGCTGATGTCTCAGGAATGTGACAAGTATGGAGGGCCAGCATGCATGTCTAGTCCACCTTGGTAAGGCATTTGGATTTTGTTTTCAGTGCTTGGGACAATTTTAAACAAGACCCAGATGTGCTCTGAATTGTATTTTAAAATAGTACTTCAGCTGCTTTGTGCATTGTGGAATTTAGGAAGATGAGAGTGAAAGCAGAGAATTGGAAAGGAAGCTATCTATCTTCGTTAGGATTCCCCAGAAGTAGGCTCTAAGCTAGTATAAGGGATGTGATACCCTAAAACTGGTAGGAGAAAAGGAAGTGAGATAAAGAATGTGAAGCAACCATTCTCAAGCAGGCCACCACTGTGGGCAACTGGAAATTAATCTCATTAGGAATTTGGGGAGGGTGTGTAGAACATGCAGTTCAGATTATGCCACCCAAAATTTGAGGGAACTGGAGCATTATTTTACCAGAGTTAATTCCCCAGCACTTCTGGCTTGATGTGTATGAAAGTAGAGTGGGCTATGCAAAAAGAAGTCAGAGTGTATGGGTGGGGCACTGCCCAAATCTGCCACAGAGGATATTTCTCCAATCCACAGGAGAGATTAAGATGGCTTGGAACTAAATGGTAGAAGTAGTGATTAAAACAAAAGAAAGGAATGAAGTTCTGACACATACTACAACATGGATGAACCTTGAAAGCATGATGCTAAGTGAATTAAGTTAGATGTAGGAGAGCAAATATCGTATGATTCCACTTAAATGAAGTACTTAGAATAGGCAAATTCAGAGAGATGGAAAGTAAATTAGATGATACCAGAGCCTGGGGAAAAGGGGAATATAGAGCTATTTCTTAATGAGTACAGACTTTCTGTTTGGGGTGATGAAAAAGTTTTGAAAAAAGATCGTGGTAATGGTGGTACAACATTGTAAATGCAATTAATTTTACTGAATTATACACTTAAAAATGGTTAAAACGTTTTGCTGTATGTATTTTACTACAATTTTAAAAAATTAATAATATCAAAAACCATTGAATTACGTAATCTAAATGAGTGAATTGTGTGGTATGTGAATGATATCTCAGTAAAGCTGCTTTTTAAAACAGAAAGGGAAGTGAAGACAATCAGAATATGAATTAAGCCCATGGCACTGGCTGATGGATTGAATGTTGTGGGTGAGAGAGAGACATAAAGAATGATGGCTGTACTATCCTAACCACCTGCTTAAGCTAAACTGGTTGGAAGCTACCCACCAACATTGGTCTTTCACACTTGGAGGATCACAGGAGACTTACCACAGGAAGGGTGGGAGAGTTAGGCAGTGTTATGCAGAGCCTGTTACAAAATTTAATGGTCTTGGGTCACCTCGGTGGCTCAGTCATTAAGACTCTGACTTCAGCTCAGGTCATGATCTCGTGGTTCATGTGTTCCAGCCCCACATCGGGCTCTGTGCTGACAGCTCAGAACCTGGAGCCTGCTTCAGATTCTGTATTTCCCTCTCTGCACCTCCCCTGCTCACGCTGTGTCTCTACCTCTCAAGAATAAATAAACATTAAAAATTTTTTAAAAATTTAATGTCATCAGTTTCTCTTCCCAGGCACACCCTTAACACAAAGGTCATTGAAGCTCTTAGGTCCACTGTGATGTGCTACATTCCAGAGAGCAGGGCACCTCCATGTCTTAGCCCCTCCTTTTCAATTAACTTTCACCAGATCACAAAATACTGCCATTCCTAAAAAATCAAGTATGGCAGCTAGAAGCTAGTAAAGAGGATATACATACCCAGCCTACTGGGCAATGCACAGCTACCATTTCCCTTCTGTGCCTCTGGATTTAGGAGCTAGGCAAGGGCAACATTCTTAACTTTTTTTTTTTTTTTAGAAAGTCTGCTTTAGCTTATTGCAGTTGGTTAAACCAATAAGCCTACATTTTACTTGATCTTTTTCTAACCAGCTGAGCTTGTAAAGCCATATGTGAGTCAAGCTAAAAGTGTCACCAGTCACATGCTCTTGAATCACATCTCATTGAACCAATACAATTTTCTCCATTGACTTAATTCCCAGGCAACGATGTCTAATCTGTTTTAAAGAATGATGCCTTGATTCAATCACACAGTGAGACTGCGACAACGCTCCAGAGTGACAAATGGTTATGTAATGGGAGAGATGGTTGAAGGGGTAACCTAGCCAAACACTGGCCCTTTGCATGCATGCAGAAATACCATGAGGGACCACACTTCTTCACGTGTAAAGACACAGTCTGATTTTTATCCTTGCCATCATAGAGCCTGTAAATATTATCCCTGGGGGATACCTTGAAAACAACTAGTTTAGCATCTGTATTTCCCTTATTTTCATCACAATAGACTTGACAACTTGCTTGAGGTCACACAGTCAGTAAGTGTTACCAGGCTAGACTGCTGGTCTCCTAATTCTCATTCCACTCTCTTTCCCTTGCATTGCACTGCCTTTAATTGCCAACAAAGATTTCCCAGTTGAACCCAGGGTTATGAAATCATAATGAACTTTGGCAGAATGAGTAAATTGTGACAACCAGAAATAATTGTGCACTCATATGCAGTAGGTACTCTGTGCCAGATGTGTTTTGTCTCACTGTGCCACTCTGCTGCTAAGCCAGAGCATATGAAATTTGACCCTCTGTGTCTGAATGGTTCCTTGATTCAGAAGGACAGATGAGAAGGAAACATAGAGTAAAGGGTAAGTGCAAGAAGTCTGATTAGGATGGGATGCCAAGAAATAGTAATCGAGAAACTGGCTGGCAAGTGTGGGTAGGAAGATGGTCTGAGCCTGTGGTTTATGAGGTGCCTCCACCACAGTTGCAGGTCAAATCACCTCCCGAAGTTGGGCTTAAATATATCTATAAACAAGTGTCATATGAACAACTATGTATAGAAAGCTGACTTAATATGCAAATGTCCAACTTATCCAAGTATTCAAGTATGTTTTTCATCACTTGGTTAAAACCTCATCCAATCCTGGCACTTTTCTTCATTATGACAACTGTGAGATGTAATTCATCACACACACACACAAAAGGGCATACACCATAGTGCTTACCTCCTACCCACCAACCCTCCCACTTCCATCTGCTGTGTCAGGTAGGTGGGTATGGGAGAAACCTACATACAGTGAGAATTTCTCATTAACCTGAAAAATCATCTTTGATGGGTTTCATTCTTTCATCACCATAACTTAATGTGAATGAGAATAGGTAAATTACCCAAACTGGTTAATTCCATCATTGTGGTAAGCACTGCTAAAACATCTGAGAGTCAGGAGATAGACTAAGGAAGCCCCAGAAATGTGTGGGAAAGCCAAAGGGCAGCCATCTGAGACTTGTTGAGTCTCAAGTCATGGAATAGAGAAAGTAGGCAAGGGCAGGAGCCCAATATTCTCCCTGATGTTCCTCACCAACCTCAGTTCTACCCACTCTTCAAGGTTCAGCTAATGCCCTTCCTTCCAGGGAGGTTTCTGTAACTAGTCCACTGGATGGTCTCTTTTTGGAATCTCTATGCATTTAGAGTTTGACACTAAATTAAATCAAATCCAGCAACCATTTATTATTTTACGAGCACTAATGATGTGGTATTTGTCTTCAGAGTAGTTCATTCCAGATTGGGAGGGGGATTGAAGGACACAAAGACAAATGCATCTGACAGCTGTAAGTGTTGGTAATATCTTCAGAGGTGGGATGGACTTCACAAAGGGTTCACCTTCCAGAGTATGTGACACTGAATGGAGATCCCTCTTTTGGCTTCTCCATATGGTCAGGTTCTAAAGTTAACACGAAAAGAAAAAAAACAAGGATTTTCAAGATTATTCTTGAAACTCCCTTAGAAAGATGCTATTCAGGAGACCAAGGTACTCTTACAGTGAGCCCATCCAGCCAACATTCCCCCCACCACTGGGACAGATCTGCTTCCTCAGTTGGCTTATGTTTTAGGAAACGTTTTATGGAAAATTGGTGTTGTTAAATACTGGAGTCACAATCAGTGATGTGAAATACTCATATCTAGAGGCACATGAGACCAACCTGAGCTGGGAAATAGTAGGTCTATGGCTCTTGTTATTTCCTCACCTGGGCAAATGCTCATTGGAGGTATAGGCACAATTGTCAGTACTATTCAAAATGATTTTCTCTCTCATTTTCTTGCTCTCACACTCTCTCAATTAAATTTTGTCACCTAAACTTTTTGTGCTTGACTTCTTTGTCCAGCCCCATATGTGGTCCTCCTGTGCATGTCTGTCCCTTCCCTCAGTCATATTTATACAGAACCTCCTGTGTCTCCAGAATGTTTCTTGGCTGATTGCAAATACTTTGGAAGTGAGGGGAAGGAGTCTTCTCCTAGTCTGTATCCCACTCAGTGTGCACACAGTCCAAGACACAGAGAAAGGGTCCAACACCTACTTATTAGTGAGATCCTCCTGGTTCAGGAGCTCTCTTCCAAATTTTTAGACAGTAAAGCATCCAAGGCTTTTTCTAGAGATTTGTGCTTCATTCACAGCTCAGCTCTGGAGCCTCCTCCTAAGAGTCCTGCCTCTGGAAATAAACATTTGTGCTCTGTCCTTCTGTGTGGGAGGCTGACTGATGCCATCCCCTTCCTGTAACATAAGCCCCTAATAGTGCAGTGTTTCTGAGCACTCAGGACTCACCTGGCCAAGCTGCTCTCCTTCTCAGGCAGATTTCTTGAAGAAAGAACCTAGGGAATGAAGCAGGGCATAGAGAGTCATCATGCCACCAGGCCCCACTATTAGGGGAGGTCAAGGGAAAAATAGGATCACAAATACCATATTATTTCACTCATACATAGAATTTAAGAAACAAAACAACAACAACAAAAAAAACAAGGAGACAAACAAAAGAATACATTAAAACACAGAGAACAAACTGGTGGTTGCTAGAAGGAAGATGGGTAGGAGGATGGGTGAAGTAGTTAAGGGGATTAAGAGTACATTTGTCTTGAAGAGCACTGAGAGATATATAGAATTCTTGTATCATTATATTATACACCTGAAACTAACATAATGCTGTATGTTAATTGTACTTGAATTAAATAAATGCATAGATAGATAAAAATTAAAAATAAATTAAATAGTGGGATGGAAAGGCTGGAAGAATTTAAGGGAAAATTTTCCAAACAAATTTTCCTAACTTATTTTTATAGGTTTGAATAGCCCATTCTGAGTTAGTCATATTTCAGCTTCGTCCATCTCTCACATTAGAACCAAGCTAAAATTTAAAAAGGAAAGTCCTTGAACCTCTTAGTTTTTCTTTTCTACAAAATGGAAATAATACCAATATCTCACAAGGTGTTTTTTTCACCTCAAATGTTTGTTTATTTTTTTATTTTATTTTATTTTTTTAATTTTTTTAATGTTTTTATTTATTTTTGAGACAGAGACAGAGCATGAGCAGCGGAGGGGCAGAGAGAGAGGGAGACGCAGAATCCGAAGCAGGCTCCAGGCTCTGAACTGTCAGCACAGAGCCCGACGCAGGGCTTGAACTCACGGACTGTGAGATCATGACCTAAGCTGAAGTTGGACGCTCAACCGACTGAGCTACCCAGGCGCCCCAATGTCTGTTTATTTTTAAGAGAGAGAGAGGGAGAGAAAGTGGGGGAGGGGCAGAGAGAGAGAGAGGGAGACACAGAATCTGAAACAGACTCCAGGCTCTGAGTTGTCAGCACAGAGCCTGATGTGGGGCTAGAATTCACGAATCCATGAGATCATGACCTGAGCCAAAGTCAGATGCCTAATTGACTGAGCCACCAAGGCACCCTTCACATGGTGGTTTTAAGGATTAACCAAAATGTTACATGCATGGCCAACTGTAAAGTTGACAAATGCTATGAGCAAAGTCACCTTCTAGGACAGACACTAAGAAAAGCAAGCAGGAGCCATGCCTTGGGAGGTAGTTGGTACAGTGCCTAAGAAAGCAGACCTGGGAGTCAAACAGAGATGGGCTCAATCCCCCCGGGAGGAGCCTGGAACATTTTTTTTTCTGTCTGCAGTCATTCTCCTCCTAGTAACTTTTGGTAGGGGCAGGCACTCCCTCTTCTGCTCTCAGTCCATGTATTTAGGTATGGGGGAATATCATAAGCTGTCCTGTGTCCCATTCCTAGATCTTTTCAGTTATGTAAATAAATAAATAAGTGCCTTTTCTGATTAAGCTAGTTGGTAATGGGCCCAAGTCGCTGGTCATCAGGAATCCTAACACAGCATAGTTTAAAAATTCACGGTATGCAGGGTAGGGCAAAATCACCTAAGGCCTTGCATGTTAAGAGGACAGATTAGCCATACTATGCTAAGCACAGAGAGCTCCATGAACCTGCTCTACCAGGCATTTTCAAATCCTTCTCAGCCTGACTAGTAGGCTCAGATACAGAGATGTCCATGCTGACATGGGCACTCACTTCACGTCATTTCTGTCTTGGTCTCAGTTGAAGGGAACCAATAGAAGTCCAGGAAAAATGTGAACATTTCATGTTCTTGGATGATTCACACTGGGTCTCCATAGTTGAGATGCCTCTGACAAAATAACCCAATGTTCTGGGGGCTCTTGTCTTACCAGGAGAAGAAAGGCTGCTTCTTGTTTCAGTAGTTGCAAAGATTCTGCTGACATGCCAAATGGTTGCATATAAAAATTTGGACAACCATGAACACTTCTGATTGTGAAATGTTCTGCCATGACTGCAAGATGGAGAGACTAGTTCAGAGCTTATCGAGACCCCTAAGAGAGCCTATCTCATTACATCTTGAAAACCTGGTCCATTGTAGGCAGAAATGTCTTCCACTTTCAACTCTGGCAATCAGATCTCTTGGACCATTTGTGCTGATCACTAGTTCTGGGTGTCAATATAGTCATCAGCTGTGTTGATTTTTTCTCTCCTACCTCTGCTACATTTCTTTTCCAGCCTGCTACAAACTGAGGGGGGACTTTTATCAAGCCATATTTTATAACCATCTGGGGCATTGGAGGGAAAAGTCAGCACTGTCATCTCATTGTGCTTTCAGAAAATGCTGCCATTTCTTTCTTTCCAGAAGAGTTGCATCCTTCAAGTTAGGAGTCTTAAAGTTCACATAATCATGTTTCAGTGATTTATGTGTTTGTTGGAAACATTCCTCTTTAGTCCAGTATGAACATATGGAAGGGAGAAAACAATTTATTCAGAATAGGGAGGTTTCTTCCCAATTACATTTCTTGTCATTATTCCTCTTGTCAGGAAGTCAGGTTTGAAAACTGCAGATAATCAAGAAGCCTGAAAAGAGCCACAGATGCTCACAAATATCCCTCACTCCAAGCTTGCTTTAGAAGCACAACAGCCAGCCAGGTACTCCAAGCTTTGCTTCCATGCCAGAGAAAAATCACCCTCAGCTATCTGTGAATATGAGCTTCTGCCTTAGAAAAACTGATGTCAGCTACAAGTCTATCTTTTTTTTTAACACCCTCATGACATATTATTTTATTACTTGAAGTTTATAACTTTTGATACTCTTTTTTTAATATACATATTTTATTTGTTTTAAATAAGTTATATACTAGTATAATTAATTAATAATACAGAATATCTTCCAATTATTCTACAGGTCTGGGTTTGAGTGTTTTGTTTTGTTTATATTTGTTTATTTTTTATTTAATATTAAAAAAATTTTAAATCCAAGTGAGTTAACATTTGGTGTAGTAATAATTTCAGGAATAGAATTTAGTGATTCATCACTTGATACTTTTTCCCCATTTCACCCATGCCCCAACTCCCTTCTCCTCTGGCAACCACGATTCTGTTCTTTCTATGATTTTGTTTTGTTATGTTTGTTCATTTGTGTTGCTTTTTAGATTCCATATATAAGTGAAATAATATGCTATTTTCCTTTCTTTGTATGACTCATTTTTTTTTAGCATAATTTCCTCAGGGTAAATCCATGTTGTCACAAGCAACAAGATTTCATTCATTTTTATGGCTGAGTAGTATTCCATTATATATACATACCACATCTTTTCTATCCATCTATTAATGGATACTTACATTGTTTCTATGTCTTGGCTATTGTGA
>NW_024412421.1:436659-470146 GCF_014898765.1 Herpailurus yagouaroundi
GATAAAGGGTTAGTATCCAAAATCTATAAAGAACGTATCAAATTCATCACTCAAAAAACAAACAAATAATCCAGTGAAGAAATGGGCAAAGACATGAATACACACTTCTCCAAAGAAGACATCCAGACGGCCACCCGACACATGAAAAACTGCTCAACATCACTCATCATCAGGGAAATACAAATCAAAACTACAACGAGATACCACCTTACACCTCTCAGAATGGCTAACATTAACAACTCAGGCAACAACAGATGTTGGCGAGGATGCAGAGAAAGAGGATCTCTTTCACATTGTTGGTGGCAATACAAGCTGGTGCAGCCACTCTGGAAAACAGTATGCAGGTTCCTCAAAAAACTAAAAATAGAACTACCCTACAGTCCAGCAATTGCACTACTAGGCATTTATCCATGGGATACAGGTGTGTTGTTTCAAAGGGACACATGCACCCCCATGTTTATAGCAGCACTATCAACAATAGCCAAAGTATAGAAAGAGCCCAAATGTCCATCAATGGATAAATGAATAAAAAAGATGTGGTGTATATATGTAATGGAGTATTACTTGGCAATCAAAAAGAATGAAATCTTGCCATTTTCAACTGCGCGTATGGAACTGGAGGGTATTAAGCTAAGTGAAATTAGTCAGTCAGAGAAAGACAGAAATCATATGACTTCACTCATATGAGGACTTTAAGAGACAAAACAGATGAACATAAGGGAAGGGAAACAAAAAATAAAAACAGGGAGGGGAACAAAACAGAAGAGACTCATAAATATGGAGAGCAAACTGAGGGTTACTGGAGGGGTTGTGGGGGGGGGCTAAATGGGTAAGGGACACTAAGGAATCTACTCCTGAAATCATTGTTGCACTATATGCTAATTTGGATGTAAATTTAAAAAAAATAAAAAATAAAGAATAAAGCAAAAATGAACTATTGGGACCCCATCAAGATAAAAAGCTTCTGCACTGCAAAGGAAACAATAAAAAAGAAAAAAAAAAAGAAAAAAAAACTAAAAGGCCTCAGACAGAATGGGAAAAGATATTTGCAAATGACGTATTGGATAAAGGGCTAGTAGTCTCTAATGATCCTTTGTATTTCTGTAGTATCAGTTGCAAGTTTGTTTTCTTTTTTTCATTTCTGGTTTTATTTACTTGAGCCTTCTCTCTCTTTTTTATTTTTCCTGGTGAGTCTAACCAAAGTCAAGTTTGTTTATCTTCTCAGAGAATCAGCTCTTAGCTTCATTGTTCCATGGTCCTTTTAGTCTCTATTCCATCTATTTCTGCTGTAATCTTTGCTATTTCCTTCCTTCTACTAACTTTGGACTTTTGTTTATTCTTGTCTAGTTCTGTTAGGTTTAATGTAGATTGTTCATTTTGAGAATTTTCTTGTATCTTGAGATTGGTCTGTATTGCTACGAACTTCCTTCTTAGAATCACTCTTGCTTTATCCCATAGATTTTGCTATATCATATTTGTATTTTTATTTGTCTCTATATTTTCTTATTTATTCTTTGATTTTTGATAACCCATTGGTTGTTCAGTAGCTTGTTGTCTAATCTCCACATATTTGTGATTTTTACAGGTTTCTTCTTGTTACTGACTCCAAGTTCCATACCATTGTAGTCAGAAGATACTTGATATTATTTCAATGTTCTTAAATTTACTGAAGCTTGTTTTATGGCCTAACATGGATTTATTCTAGAGAGTATTCCATGTGCACTTGAGAAGAGTGTATACTCTGCTCCTTTGGGGTGGAATATTCTATACATATTCATTAAGTCCATATTATCTAATATGTTAAGGCCAGTGTATCTTTGTTGATTTTCTGTTTGGATGAACTATCCATTGATATAAGTAGAGTGTTAAAGTCTCCTACTGTTATTGTATTGCTATCAATTTCTCCCTTTAAGTCTGTTAATTTTTGCTTTATATATTTTGGTGCTTTATGTTGGGTGCATATGTATTTACAAATATTATATCTTCTTGTTGGGTTGACCCATTTATCATTGTGTACTGTCCTTTGTCTTTTATTACTGTCTTTGTTTTAAAATCTATTCTGTGTGAATATGGCTACACCAGCTTTCTTTTCATTTTCACTTACACAGAATATCTCTTTCCATTTGAAGTGAGTTCCTTTTAGGCAACATGTAGATAAGTCCTTTTTAAAAAAAAAATCTATTCAACCACTCTGTCTTTTGATTGGAGAATTTAATCCATTTACATTTAAGGTAATTATTGATAGGTATACTTATTGCCATGTTGTTAATTGTTTTCTGGTTGTTTTTATAGTTCCTCTCCCTTTCTTCCTTTCTAACTCTCTTCCATCGTGCTTTGATGACTTATTTGAGTGTTATGTTTAGAATCCTTTCTCAATTTCTATTATGTATCTATTTTAGGTTTTTACTTTATGGTTACTCCAAGGTTCACATGTAATACCCTATATATAACAGCCTATATTAAGTTTATAAGCAAGTTAAATTGAACTCATTGCAAAATTCTATATTCCCCCAACACACATTTTTGACGTCACATTTTACATTCTTTTTTATTTTTTGTTCCCTTAACTATTTATTGTTGTTTTAGTTAGTTTTATTACTTTTGCTTTCAATTTTACACTACCTTTATAAGGAAAAAAGTCACCACCTTTACCATACATTTACATTTAACAGTGAGATTTATTCTTATTGTATATTGTCTTATTATTTATTAGTGCAATTTCTCTTCAGCTTAAAGACATCACTTTAATATTTCTTGTAATGTAGGTTCAGTGGTGATAAATTCCTTTAGCTTCTGCTTCTCTGGAAAACACTTATCTCTCCTGCAACCTTGCCAAGTCAAGTATTCTTGGTTGGAAATTGTTTTCCTTTCAGCACTTTGAATATAACATGCCACTCTCTTGTAACCTGCAAAATTTCTGCTGAAAATCTGGTGATATTCTTATGGAGTTTCCTTTGTACATAGCAAGTTGTTTTGCTCTTGCTGTTTTTAAGATTCTCTTTTTATCTTTAACATTTAACAATTTATTATATACATTGGATATATTGCTGATTCAGTTCCAGACAACTGGAATAAAACAAATATAGCAATAAAGGCAGTCAAATAAATTTATTGGCTTCCCAGTGTATATGAAAGTTATGGTAACACTATTTGTAATCTAATATGTGTGTAGCAATATTATGTCTAAAAAATTACATACCTTAATTTAAAAGTATTTCATTGCTAAAAAATGATAACCATAATCTGAGCTTTCAGTGAGTCATAATCACTGATCAGATTACCAAAACAAATGTAATAATTAAAAAATTGAACTATTGTGACATTTGTCAAAATACAACAAGGTTACACAAAGTGACCAAATTGTGTCGAAAAAAATGATGTTGATAGACTTTTTTCATGCAGGGCTGTCACAGGTCTTCAATTTGTTTAAAAAAAATCAATATGTATGAAGCACAATAAAGTGAAGCACAAATAAAATGAGATAAGCCTATAATGTGTCTTGGTGTAGGAAACTTTTCAGCCATTGTATCTTCAGGTAAATTTTCTTACCCTTTCTTTCTTCTTTTTTTAACGTTTATTTATTATTGAGAGACAGAGACAAAGCATGAATATGGGAGGGGCAAAGAGAGGAGGAGACACAGAATCTGAAGCAGGCTCCAGGCTCTGAGCTGTCAGCACAGAGACCCACGCAGGACTCGAACTCACAAACTGTAAGATCATGCATGACCTGAGCTGAAGTCGGTTGCTTAACTGACTGAGCCACCCAGGCGCCCCTTTCTCTCTTCTCCTTCTGAGACTCCTGTAATGTGAATGTTATTTTGCTTGATGTCCTATAGGTCCCTTAAGCAATCTCCATTTTTTCAGTTGTTGACTATTTTAATACAATGGTTATTATTCATAATATAATTTTATGGAATTGTTTTGTTACATTATTCTTTGATAAGTAGAAATTCAATATACCTTATCTTACTTTCAAGTGTATATTATAGTGATTCAACAATTCTATACATTGCTCCATGCTTACCATAAAGGTATACTCTTTAATCCCCATCACCTATTTAATCCATTGCCCCACCCCCACATCCTCTCTGGTAACATCACTTTGTTCTCTATAGTTAAGAGTCTATTTCTTAGTTTGTCTCTGTTTTTTTCCCTTCATTTCTTAAGTTCCATGTATGAGTGAAACATATGGTATTTGTCTTTCTCTGACTAATTTCACATAGTCTCTAGCTCTAGTCATATACTCTCTAGCTCCATCCATGTTGTTGCAAATGACACAATTTCATTCTCTTTTATGACCAAACAGTATTCCATTGTATGTATATACCACATTTACTTTATCCATTCATCTAACAATGGACACTTAGAGTGTTTCCATAATTTGGCTATTGTAAATAATGTTGCAATAGATTCAGGGGTGCATATATGCTTTTGAATTAGTGTTTTTGATTTTTGGGGGTACATATACAGTAATGCAATTACCAGATCATACGGTAGTTCTATTTTTAATTTTTTGAGGAAACTCCATACTGTTTTCCAAAGTGGCTGCACCACTTTTCATTCCCACAAACAGTGAAAGAAGGTTCTTTCTTCTCCACATCCTTGCCAACATTTGTTTCTTAAATTTTTGATTTTAGCAATTCTGAGGTGTGAGGTGTGAGGTGATATCTCATTGTACCTTTGATTTGCATTTCCCTCAGTGATGTTGAGCATCTTTTCATGTGTCTGTTGGCCATCTGGATGTCTTCTTTGAAGAAATGTCTGTACATGTCTTCTCCCCATTTCTTAATTGGATTATTTATTTTTTGGGTGTTGAGTTGTATCTGTTCTTCATATGTCCTGAATTTAACCCCTTATTGGATATATATCTAATGTTTCTACAACCAATGTCAGAAAACTTACTGCATGTTCTCTCTTCTAGGATTTTTATGGCTTCAGGTCTTATATTTACGTCATTAATCAAAACAAACCTAAATAAATTTAAGAAGATTGAAGTAATCTTTAATCCAGTTTGAGTTTTTGTGTATGGTGTAAAAAAGGGGTCCACATTCTGTTTTTTTACATGTAACTATCCAGCTTTCACGGCATCATTGGTTGAAGAGACTAACATTTTCCTATTGCATAGTCTTTCCTACTTAACCAAAGATTAATTGACCATATAATTGGGTTTATTTCCAGATTTTCCATTCTGTTATATTGATCTATGTGTCTACTTTGTGTCAGTACTATACTGTTTTGATTACTACAACTTTATACTGTAACTTGAAATCTGGAATTGGGAACTTTGTGGTTCCATACAAAATTTAGGATTATTTGTTTTAGCTCTGTGGAAATCCTATTGGTATTTTGATATATATTGCATTAAACTTGTAGATTGCTTTGAGTACTATAGACATTTTAACAATATTTGTTCTTCCAATCCATGAGCATGGAATGTCCTTCTATGTCTTTGTGTCTTCAATTTCTTTCATCAAAGTTTTATAATTTTCAGAGTACAAGTCTTTCATCTGTTTGGTTAAATTTATTCCTAGATATTTTATTGTTTTGGTGTAATTACAAATGGGATTACTTTAATTTCTATTTATGTTGCTTCATTATTAGTGTCTACAAATGCAATGGATTTCAGTACATTGATTTCATATCTTATGACTTACTAAATTACTTTATCAGTTCTAGTAGATTTTTGGTAGGTTTTTTAGGGTTTTATATATTGTCATCTGCACATAGTGAAAGTTTTACTTCCCCCTTACCAATTTGGATATCTTTTGTTTTGTTTTCTTGCCTGAATTTGGTGGCTAGGACTTCTACTGTGGTGAATAAAAGTGATGACAGTGGACATCTGTGTCTTATTCCTGATCTTAAAGGTAAAGTGTTTAGTTGAGTATAAATTTAGTTGTGGGTTTTTCATATATGCCCTTTATTAGGTTGAAGTATGTTCCCTCTACACCTACTTTGTTGAGAGTTTTTTCTTATGAGTGGATATTGTACTTTGTTAAATGCTTTTTCTGCAACTATTGAGATGATCATGTGTTATCTTTTCTCTTGTTGATGTGATGTTGTGAATTGATTTGTTAATATTGAACTATGCTTTTACCCTGAGAATAAATCCCACTTAATCATGGTGAATGACTTTTTAAATGGATTGTTTGTTTCAGTTTATTAGTATTTTCTTGAGAATTTTTGCATTTATGTTCATCAGAGATATTGGCCTATATTCTCTTTTTTGTTAATGTTCATTTATTTTTGAGAGAGAGTAAGAAAGTGAGAGCCCAGGGAGGGGCAGAAAGAGAAAGGGAGACAGAGTATTTGAAGCAGGCTCTGTGCTGACAGCAGAGAGCCAGATGTGGTGCTCAAACTCAAAAACTGAAATCATGACCTGAGCTGAAGTTGGAAGTTTAATGTACTGAACCAAACAGGTGCCCCTATATGCTCCTGTTTGTAGTGTCTTGTTATTAGAATAATAGCATGAATTTGGAAATTCCTCCGCTTAGTATTTTTTGGAATAGTATGAGAAGAATAAATATTAACTCTTTAAATATTTCATAGAATTTACTCCTGAAGCTATCTGTTCCTGGACTTTTGTTTCCTGGGAGTTTTTTGCTTTTTTTTTTTTTCCTTTTTTTAAATATGAACTTTATTGTCAAATTGGGTTCCATACAACACCCAGTGCTCATCCCAACAGGTGCCCTCCTCAATACCGTCACCCACCCTCCCCTCCCTCCCACCCCCCATTAACCCTCAGTTTTTTCACAGTTTTTAAGAGTCCCTTATGGTTTGATTCCTTCCCTCTCTAACTTTTTTTTTCCTTCCCCTCCCCCTTGGTCTTCTGTTAAGCTTCTCAGGATCCACATAAGAGTGAAAACATGTGGTATCTGTCTTTCTCTGTATGGCTTATTTCACTTAGCATCACACTCTCCAGTTCCATCCACGTTGCTACAAAAGGCCATATTTCATTCTTTCTCATTGCCAACTAGTATTCCATTGTGTATATAAACCACAATTTCTTTATCCATTCATCAGTTGATGGACATTTAGGCTCTTTCCAGAATTTGGCTATTGTTGAAAGTGCTGCTATGAACATTGGGGTACAAGTGCCCCTATGCATCAGCACTCCTGTATTCCTAGCAGTGCAATTGCTGGGTGATAGGGTAGATCTATTTTTAATTTTTTGAGGAACCTCCACACTGTTTTCCAGAATGGCTGCACCAGTTTACATTCCCACCAACAGTGCAAGAGGGTTCCCTTTTCTCCATATCCTCGCCAGTATCTATAGTCTCCTTATTGTTCATTTTAGCCACTCTGACTCACGTGAGGTGTGGTTTTGATTTGTGTTTCCCTGATGAGGAGAGACGTTGAGCTTCTTTTCATGTGCCTGTTGGTCATCTGGATATCTTCTTTAGAGAAGTGTCTATTCATTTCTTCTGCCCATTTCTTCACTGGATTATTTTTTTGGGGGGTGTGTAATTTGGTAAGTTCGTTATAGATTTTGGATACTAGCCCTTTGTCCAATATGTCATTTGCAAATATCTTTTCCCATTCTGTCGGTTGCCTTTTAATTTCGCTGATTCTTTCCTTTGCAGTGCAGAAGCTTTTTACCTTCATGAGGTCCCAATAGTTCGTTTTTGTTTTTAATTCCCTTGCCTTTGGAGATGTGCCTAGTAAGAAATTGCTGTGCCTGAGGTCAGAGAGGTGTTTCCCTGCTTTTTCCTCTGGGGTTTTGATGGTTTCCTGTCTCACATTTAGGTCCTTTATCCATTTTGAGGTCATTTTTGTAAATGGTGTATGAAAGTGGTCTAGTTTCATTCTTCTGCGTGTGCTGTCCAGCTCTCCCAGCACCAATTGTTAAAGGCACCGTCTTTCCTGCTTTGTCAAAGATTAGTTGTCCATACTTTTGTGGGTCTGATTCTGGAGTCTCTATTCTATTCCAATGGTCCATGTGTCTGTTTTCTGCCAATACCATACTTTCTTGGTGATTACAGCTCGGTTGGAGAGGCTAACGTCTGGGATTGTGATGCTTTCCACTTTGGTTTTCTTCTTCAATATTACTTTGGCTATTCAGGGTCTTTTGTTGTTCCATCCAACTTTTAGGATTTCTTGTTCTAGCTTTGAGAAGAATGCTGGTGCAATTTTGATTGGGATTGCATTGAATGTGTAGATAGCTTTGGGTAGTATTGACATGTTAACAATATTTATTCTTCCAATCCATGAGCATGGAATGTTTTTCCATTTCTTTCTATCTTCTTCACTTTCCTTCATAAGCTTTCTATAGTTTTCAGCATACAGATCTTTTACACCTTTGGTTAGGTTTATTCCTAGGTATTTTATGCTTCTTGGTGCAATTGTAAATGGGATTGGTTTCTTTGTTTGTCTTCCTGTTACTTCATTATTAGTGTATAAGAATGCAACTGATTTCTGTCCATTGATTTTGTATTCTGCGACTGTGCTGAATTCATGTATCAATTCTAGCAGACTTTTGGTGGAGTCTATCAGATTTTCCATGTATAATATCATGTCATCTGCAAAAAGTGAAAACTTGACTTCATCTTTGACAATTTTGATGCCGTTGATTTTCTTTCATTGTCTGATTGCCAGTGCTAGTACTTCCAACACTATGTTAAACAACAGTGGTGAGGTTGGACATCCCTGTCATATTCCTGATCTCAGGGGGAAAGCTCTCAGTTTTTCCCCATTGAGGATGATGTTAGCTGTGGGCTTTTCATAAATCCTTTTATGGTGTTTAAGTATGTTCCTTCTATCCCGACTTTCTCGAGGGTTTTTATTAAGAAAGTTGCTGAATTTTGTCAAATGCTTTTTCTGCATCGATTGACAGGATCATATGGTTCTTATCTTTTCTTTTATTAATGTGATTATCGTATTGATTGATTTGCGAATGTTGAACCAGCCCTGCAGCCCAAAAATGAATACTACTTGATCATGGTGAAAAATTATTTTTATATGCTGTTGAATACGATTTGCTACTATTTTGTTGAGAATTTATGCATCCATAGTCATCAGGGAAATTGGTCTATAGTTCTCCTTTTTAGTGGGGTCTCTGTCTGGTTTGGGAATCAAAGTAATGCTGGCTTCATAGAATGAGTCTGGAAGTTTTCCTTCCCTTTTTATTTTTTGGAACAGTTCGAGAAGGAAAGGTATTATCTCTGCTATAAATGTCTGGTAGAATTCTCCAAGAAGCCATCTAGTCCTGGACTCTTATTTGTTGGGAGATTTTTGATAACTGATTCAATTTCTTCACTGGTTATGGTCTGTTCAAGTTTTCTATTTCTTCCTGTTTGAGTTTTGGAAGTGTGTGGGTGCTTAGGAATTTGTCCATTTCTTCCAGGTTGTCCAGTTTGTTGGCATATAATTTTTCATAGTATTCCTTGATAATTGCTTATATTTCTGAGGGATTGGTTGTAATACTTCCATTTTCATTCATGATTTTATCTATCTGTGTCATCTACCTTTTCTTTTTGAGAAGACTGGCTACAGGTTTATCAATTTTATTTTTTCAAAAAAACCAACTCTTGGTTTCATTGATCTGCTCTACAATTTTTTAGATTCTATATTGTTTAATTCTGCTCTTATCTTTATTATTTCTCTTCTTCTGCTGGGTTTGGGGAGTCTTTGCTGTTCTGCTTCTATTTCCTTTAGGTGTGCACTTAGATTTTGTATTTGGGATTTTTCTTGTTTCTTAAGATAGGCCTGGATTGCAATGTATTTTCCTCTCAGGACTGCCTTTGCTGCATCCCAAAGTGTTTGGATTGTTGTATTTTCATTTTCGTTTGTTTCCATATATTTTTAAATTTCTTCTCTAATTGCCTGGTTGACCCACTCATTCGTTAGTAGGGTGTTCTTTAACGGCCATGCTTTTGGAGGTTGTCTGGACTCTTTCCTGTGGTTGATTTCAAGTTTCATAGCATTGTGGTCTGAAAGTGTGCATGGTATGATCTCAATTGTTTTATACTTATGAAGGGGTGTTTTGTGACCCAGCATGTGATCTATCTTGGGGAATGTTCCATGTGCACTCAAGAAGAAAGTATATTCTGTTGCTTTGGGATCCAGAGTTCCAAATAAAACTGTCAAGTCCATCTGATCCAACGTATCATTCAGGGCCCTTGTTTCTTTATTGATCCTGTGTTTAGATGATCTATCCATTGCTGTAAGTGGGGTACTAAAGTCCCCTGAAATTATCACATTCTTATTAATAAGGCTGCTTGTGTTTGTGATTTATTGTTTTATATAGTTGGGGACTCCCGTATTCGGCACTTAGACATTTATAATTGTTAGCTCCTCCTGATGGATAGACCCTGTAATTATTATATAATGCCCTTCTTCATCTCTTGTTACAGCCTTTAGTTTAAAGTCTAGTTTGTCTGATAGAGGTATGGCTACTCCAGCTTTCTTTTGACTTCCAGTAGCATGATAGAGAGTTCTCCATCCCCTCACTTTCAATCTGAAGGTGTCCTCAGGTCTAAAATGAGTCTCTTGTAGAGAGACAGCAAATAGTGGGGTCTCGGTTTTTTTATCCATTCTGATACCCTATGTCTTTTGGTTGGCGCATTTAGTCCATTTACATTCAGTGTTATTATAGAAAGATATGGGTTTAGAGTCATTGTGATGTCTGTAGGTTTCATGCTTGTAGTGGTGTCTCTGGTACTTTATGGTCCTTGCAACATTTCATTCACAGAATCCCCCTTAGGATATCTTGTAGGGCTGGTTTAGTGGTGATGAATTCCTTCAATTTTTGTTTGTTTGGGAAGACCTTTATCTCTTCTTCTATTCTGAATGACAGACCTGCTGGATAAAGGATTCTAGGTTGCATATTTTTTCTGTTCATCACTTTGAAGATTTCCTGCCATTCCTTTCTGGCCTGCCAAGTTTCAGTAGATAGGTCTGTCACTAGTCTTATGGGTCTCCCTTTATATGTTAGAGCATTTTATCCCTAGCTTCTTTCAGAATTTTCTCTTTATCCTTGTATTTTGCCAGTTTCACTATGATATGTTGTGCAGAAAATCAAGTCAAGTTACGTCTGAAGGGAGTTCTCTGTGCCTCTTGGATTTCAATGCCTTTTTCCTTCCCCAGATCAGGGAAGTTCTCAGCTATGATTTGTTCAAGTACACCTTCAGCCCCTTTCTCTCTTCCTCTTCTGGAATTCCTATGATACTGATATTGTTCTGTTTGATTGCATCACTTAGTTCTCTAATTCTCTCCTCATACTCCTGGGTTTTTTTCTTTTTCTTTGTTTCAGCTTCCTCGCTTCCCCTTTTTCCATAATTTTATCTTCTAATTCACCTATTCTCTCTTCTGCCTCTTAATTCTGTGCTGTGGCTACTTCCATTTTATTTTGCACCTCACTTATAGCAATTTTTAGCTCCACATGACTATTTCTTAGTCCCAGATCTCTGTAGCAATAGATTCTCTGCTGTTCTTTATGCCTTTTTCAAGGCCAGCAATTAAGTTTATGACTATTATTCTAAATTCTTGTTCCATTATAATGCTTATATCAGTTGTAATCAATTCGTTAGCTGTCGCTACTTCCTGGAGTTTCTTTTGAGGAGAATTCTTCTGTTTTGTCATTTTGGGCAGTACTTGCGGTAGCTCCAAACTGTTGGTCACTTCCCCTGTGCTGTTCAGAGAAACGTGTTGGTGGGCGGGGCCACAAACTGTCAGTTTGACTGACAGTCAAACTTGAATATATCTTACTCTCTCCCAGGCGCAGGACTCACTGTGGAGTGGTGTGGTCCTTGTTTGGGCTACTTGCACACTGCCAGGCTTGTGGTGCTGTTTCGATGGGATCTGGCCAAGGGTATATTAGCCAGAGTGGGTCTGCAAGATGCACAGGGGTAGGAAGGGCAGACTTAGCTAGCTTTGCCATGGGTTGTCCCCTGTGGGAGGGGCCCTTCAGCACCGGGATGGAGGCAGGCCTTTCAGAAGGATGGATCCACAGAAGCACAGCATTGGGCATTTGTGTGGTGCAAGCAAGTTTGGTGACGAGAACTGGTCCCCTTTGGAATTTCGGCTGGGGTATGGGAGAACGAAATGGCACTTGCCAGTGTCCTTGTTTCCCACTGAGCTGAGCTCTGTCTTCTAGGGCTCAACAACTGTCCCTCCTGGTGTCCTCTCGCCCTCTCTGCTCTCTGAGAGCAGAGCATTGATTTTTAACATTCCAGATGTTAAGTCCTGCTGGCTGTGAGAACTCAGGAGTCCAGCCCCTGTGCTTTTGTAAGCCAGACTTCAGGGGTTCTGCCTTGCCAGGGGGGCTTCCCCTCCACAATCCCGGCTCCCTCCTGCCAGTCTGTGTAGCATGCACTGCCTCTCTGCCCTTCCTACCCTCTTCCATGGGCCTCTTGTCTATGCTTGTCTCTGACGAGTCTGTTCTGCTAGTCTTCAGGCAGTTTCTGGGTTATTTAGGCAGATGTGGGTGGAATCTAAGTGATCAGCAGGATGAGGTGAGCCCAGCATCCTCCTACGCCACCATCTTCCATGCTTCCAGAATCTCCTGGGAGTTTTTTATTACTATTCAATTTCCTTGCTGATCATCTGTCTGTTCACATTTTATATTTCTTTCTAGTTCAGTTTTGGGAAATTATGTTTCTAGAAATTATCCAATTTTTTTTAGATGTTCAATATTCTGACATGTAAATTATTATAATATTCTCTTATAAGCTTTTGTATTTCTCTGGTGTTTGTCGCTAGTTCTTCTCTTTCACCTCTGATTTTTATTTGAGTCCTCTCCCTTTGTGTTGAATCTGGCTAAAGGTTTATCAATTTTGTTGATCTTTTCAGAGAAGCAACTCCTGGTTTCATTGATATATATTTTTTTTAATGATTCTATTGCATTTATTTCTGCTCTAATCTTTCTTATTTCCTTCTTTTTGCTGGGTTTATGTTTTGTTTGTTCTTCTCTTTCCAGCTCCTTTAGGTGTAAGGTTAGGTTGTTTATTTGAGATCTTCCTTTCTTCTTGAGGTAGACCCATATTCCTATAAATTGCCCTCTTATAACAGGTTTTGTTCTGTCCCAATGATTTTGAACCACTATATTTTAATTTTCATTGGTTTCTATGTACTTTTTTAATTTCCTCTTTGATTTCTTGGTGATCCCAGTCATTGTTTAATAACATGCTATTTAACCTCTATGATTTTGTGCTCTTTTCAGATTTTTTATTGTGGTTAACTTCTAGTTTCACAGCACTGTGGTCAGGAAGCATACACGGTATGACTCTGATGTTTTTATATTTATTTAGACATGTTTTGTGGCCTAATATAGGATCTATTCTGGAGAATGTTCCCTGAGAACTTGAAAAGAATGTGTATTCTGCTATTTTAGAATGGTATTTTGAATATATCTGTTATGTACATCAGTTCCAATGTGTCATTCAAAGCCACTGTTTCCTTGCTGATTTACTGTTTGGATGCTTGATGCCCCCATGTTGAATGAATAAATATTTACATTTGCCATATCTTCTTGTTGGATTCCCCCCTTCATGATCATATAGTGTCCTTCTATGTCTCTTGTCTTTGTTTTAAAATCTATTTTGTCCAATATAAGTATTGCTACTCTGGCTTTCTTTTTACATCCATTTGCATGATAAATTCTTCTACATCCCTTCAATTTCTATCTGCATGTGCCTTTAGGTATGAAATGAGTCTCTGGCAAGTGGCATATAAATGTCTCATTTTTTCTATCCATTATGATTTACTATGTCTTTTGTTAGAGCATTTACTCCATTTATATTCAAAGTAGTTATTGATAGGTATGTATATTGCCATTTTATTACTTTTTTTATGGTTGTGTGTGTAGTTTTTCTCTACTTCTTTCTTTTCTTGCTCTCTTTTATTATAATTAGTTGACTTCCTTCAATGATATACTTGGAATTATTTCTCTTTATTTTTTTGCATATTTATTATTGGTTTTTGATTTGTGGTTACCATTTGGTTTATATATAACACCTTCTTCATAAAGCAGTCTATATTAAATTGATGGTCATTTAAGTTTGAACCCATTCTTTACCCCTCTATTCCCCACATTTTAGGTATAGTGTGTCATCTTTTACCTGGTCTTATTTTATGAATTTCTTGACTTATTTTTTACAGAAATACTTATTTTTACTACTTTTGTTGTTTGTTTTGCTTAAAGGGCAGAAGACAAGTGCTTCATTATGAGAACAGTTCAAGAAAATTTCAGTGTACACCAGTGAAAGTAAATAAAGATTTGCATACATTTTCTTAAATGAACACAAGGTTAAAAGGGGCTACACAGGTTTTATTCCAAATGCCATCCTTGTCTGAGGCAAAAATACCCTTCATTTTAGAACAGAATTTTTATGGAAGAAAGCTACATCATAGTATACTACAGAATGTAAAATCCACCCTAGTATGGAAGCCATTATGGAAGGGCACATCACCTACACCTAGAGCTTTCTAATGTAGTTTAGAATTATAGTATTTATCAAAGCTTTATTGCTTTAAACTGATAAAATGTGAATACACTTTCTATTTTGTTTACTTTTCTATTTGTTTTACTTTTCACATTTTCACTTATGGGTTTTCCTTTCCACTCAAATAGTACCCTTCAACATTTCTTAAGAGTTGGTTTAGTGGTAAAGAATTCCTTAAATTTTGTTTATCCAGGATCCTGTTTATCTCTCCTTCTATTCTAATAGCCTGGCTGGATATAGCATTCTTGGCTGCAGATTTTTTTTTCTTTTCAGTACTTTGCATATATTATGTCACTTTCTTTTATCTTGCAAAGTTTCTGCTGAAAAATCCACTGATAGCCTCCTGGGGTTTCCCTTGTGTGCAACTGCATTCTTTCCCTCTTGCTGCTTTTAAAATTCTCTTTATCACTACTGTTAAAAAAGTTTTTATTTAAATTCCAGTTAGTTAACATACAATATAATATTAGTTTCAGGTGTAAAGTTTAATGTTTCCACACTTTCATGCAATGCATAGTGCTCATCATTACAAATGCATTCCTTAATCCTCATCACCTATTTAACCCATCCCCCCACCCACCTCCACTCTGGCAACTATCAGTTTGTTCTCTATAGTTAAGAATCTGTTTCTTGGTTTCTCTCTCTCTCTCTCTCTCTCTTCCTCTTTGTTCATTTGTTTTGTTTTTTTTAATTCCACATATGAGTGAAATCATATGGTATTTGTCTCTTTGATTTATTTCACTAGCATAATACTCTCTAGCTCAATCCATGTTGTTGCAAATGGCAAGATTTCATTCCTTTTTATGGCTGAGTCTTATTCCAATAAAAACACAATGGTCCAAAACCTTCTGGATGCAGCTTCCTAAGAGGGAAGTATAGAGAAATACATGCTTCCCTCAAGAAGAAAAAGAAATGTCAAATAAACAAGCTAAACTTACTTCTACAGAAGCTAGGGAAAAATTAAGCCTGAAGCCAGCAGAAGGAAGAAAAATAAAGATTAGAGCAGACATAGATGATACAGAAACTAAAAATAAACAAACATATAAACAAAAAACAGTAGAACAGATCAATGAAACCAGGAGCTGGTTCTTTTAAAAAAATCAATAAAATTGAGAAACCTCTAGCTAGACTTATCAAATAGCAACGAGAATGAGAGGGGAGAAAAAACAACCAACACCAGAGAGAGGAGAAACAACAATCAACACTACAGTAATACAAGCAATTATAAGAGAATATTACGAAAAACTGTATGCCAACAAATTGGACAAACTGGAAGAAATGGATAAATTCCTGGGAACATATAAACAATCAAAACTGAAATAGGTGGGGCGCCTGGGTGGCGCAGTCGGTTGAGCGTCCGACTTCAGCCAGGTCACGATCTCGCGGTCCGTGAGTTTGAGCCCCGCGTCAGGCTCTGGGCTGATGGCTCAGAGCCTGGCGCCTGTTTCCGATTCTGTGTCTCCCTCTCTCTCTGCCCCTCCCCCGTTCATGCTCTGTCACTCTCTGCCCCAAAAATAAATAAACGTTGAAAAAAAAAACTGAAATAGGAAGAAATAGAAAACTTGAACATACCAATACCAGTCAAGAAATTCAATCACTAATAAAAAAATCACCCTACACACAAAAGTCCAGGGCAAGATGATGGCTTCACAGGCAAATTCTACCAAACATTTATTTTTATTTTCTTCTTAAAATTTTTTAATGTTCATTTATTTTTGAGACAGAGAGAGACAGAGCATGAACAGGGGTGGGGAAGAGAACAAGAGGGAGACACAAAATCCAAGGCAGGCTCCAGGCTCCAAGCTGTCAGCACAGAGCCTGACGCGGGGCTCAAACTAACAGACTGTGAGATCATGACCTGAGCCGAAGTCAGACACTTAACCAACTGAGCCACCCAGGTAACCCTTTACCAAACATGTAAAGAAGAATTCATACCTCTTCTTCTCAAACCATTCCAAAAAATAGAAAATGAAGGAAAACTCTCAAATTCATTTTAAATGGCCAGCATTATCCTTATACCATAACCAGAAAAACACTCTACTAAAAAAGAACTACAGGCCAATATCCCTGATGAACATGGATGCAAAAATTCTCAATAAAACACTAGCAAAGTGAACCCAGCAGTCCATTAAAAGAATCATTTACCACAATCAAGTGTGTTGCCAGAATGGTTCAATACTCACAAATCAATTAACACGATACACCACATTGATGAAAGAAAGGATAAGAACCTGTGATTATTTCAACAGGTACTGAAAAATCATTTGACAGAGTATATCAATTCATGATAAAAACCCTGAACAAAGTAGGGTTAGAGGGAACATACACAACATAATAAAGGCCATATAAAAAAATCCATATATGGGGCTCCTGGGTGGCTCAGTTGGCTAAGCCTTTGACTTCAACTCAGATCATGATCTCACGGTTCGTGGGTTCAAGCCCCGCATCGGGCTCTGTGCTGACAGCTCAGAGCCTGGAGCCTGTTTCAGATTCTGTGTCTCCCTCTCTCTCTTCCCCTCCCCCACTCACACCCTGTCTGCCTCTGTCTCAAAAATAAACATTAAATTTTTTTAATCCATAGCTAATATCCTCAGTTGGGAAAAACTGGGAGCGTTTCCTCTAATGTCAGAAACAAGACAAGGATGCCCACCCTCACCACTGTCATTGAACATAGTATTTAACAGTACTAGAAACTCTAGCCACAGCATTCAGACAACACAAAGAAATAAAAAAAAAAAATCCAAATTTGCAAGGAAGAAGTCAAACACTCACTATTTGCAGATGACATGACACTGTATATAGAAAACCCAAAAGACTCCACCACAAAACTGCTAGAACTGATAAGTGAATCCAGTAAAGTTATAGAATACAAAATCAACATACAGAAATCTGTTGGATTTCTATACACCAATAATGAAACAGCAGAAAGAGAAATTAAGGAATCAATCCCATTTACAGTTGCACCAAAACCAATAAGATACCTAGGAATAAATCTCACCAAAGAAGTGAAAGAATAGCATTCTTCATCACTACTTTTTGTTATCTCAATTACTATGGGTCTTGGTGTGCAGTTCTTTGGTTTAATTTTGTTGGGGGGATCTCTGTGTCTCCTGGATCTGGATTTCTGTTTCCTTCTGCAGATTTGGGAAGTTTTTGGCTATTATTTCCTCAAAAAATTTTCAGCTATTATTTCTTCAAATAAAGTTTCTGTGAATCCTTACAATGTAAACGTTATTATACTGATGGCATTGCGGAGTTACCTAAGTCTATTTTTGTTTTGCGTGATTTTTTTCTCACCTGCCTAGCTTAATCACATTCCATTACTCTGTCCCTTATGTTGCTGTTTCATTGTTCTGCTTCTTCTAGCCTGCTATTTATCCCATCTAGTGTATTTTTAATTTCAATTATTGTATTATTCATTTTTATTGGCTTTTTTTTTATCTCATTGTTAAGGGTCTCACTGATGTCTCCCATTTTTTTCTCAAGTCTGATGAATATTTTTATGATCATTACCTTAAATTCACTATCAGGCATATTACTTATCTTTGTTTTGTTTAGGTCTTTTGACATGATTTTGTGCGGTTCTTTCATTTGCGAATATTCCTCTGTCTTCTCATTTTATCTAACTCTCTGTGTCTGTTTCCATGTGTTAGGAAAGAAAAAAGATAGCTATATCTCCTGGACTTGAAAGTAATGGCCTTATGAAGAAGAAATCTTGTAGTGCTTTGCTATGCAGTGTCCCCTGTTCACCAGAACCTAGAACTTCAGAGGTGTCTCTTATGGGTGATGTGTGCACCCTGCAATTGAGGGGTTTTTTTATTTTTTATTTTTAAGTATGGTCATCTGCAATGACTCTCTTTGCCTGTTGTCAGCAGTATTTGATTTCTGTGGTGTTAGTAGGCCAGTCTGGGAATGCCTTGGGCTTCAGTTACATCAGACCAGGCATTTTCCAGAGATGCAGTAGTACCAAACTGCAGGGTACTTTCCCTATGTTGTCCCTGAGAAGATTTCATTTGTTGGGTAAGCCTACATTCACACCAAGTGTCTGCATTAGCCCACTACTGGGGTCTCCATCTGACTGGTATGTATGGTTATCTTTGCTTCTTTTCATGGCAGGAGTCACCTTGGAGCATTGCTGGTCACTGTAGGGGCTGCTTGCACACAGGCCTGTGGAACTGCCCTGTATGGGCTCTGGAAAGAGGGTTTGCAGGGGGGAGATCCGCTGAAGCACAGGGAGGGAAATGGTGCAGCAGCGCTAGCAAGTTAGGTAACAAGCCACAGGTGTGTTTACACTGGAGGCAGGGGGAGGGAAGAAAATGGCACCTGCCAGTTCTTTTGTTACTGGAGGAGTTCCCCAGGAATTTCTGTCCCTTTGGGACATGTTTTGAGGTTAGTAAATAACTCTCCCTCCAGTATGTATCAGGTGCTTTTCAAATTGCTGCTTCTGTACCGTATTTTTTTAGAATTATTTTTTGTGCTCTTTAATGGTGGGCACTCAGTTTCCACTCACCCACCAGCTTTTCAGAGCTGAGCCAGCTGATTTCTTTTAAATTCAGAGTTTTAAGTACCACTTGTAAGAACTCACAAAATTGGCCTCTCTGGTTTTTAGAGCCCAATGTCATGAGGATTCATCTTCTCTATGGAGGCCTCCCAGTGTGGGAGTTTGTTTCTCTCTCCTCCAATGCCTGCAGTGTCCTTCCCTCCCACAGGCTGTCCCATGAGTCCCTTTAGTTCATGACCATGTCTCTGCCCTTCCTACCCTTTTCAATATGCCCCCTTCTCTACATTTAGTTGTGGAGTTTATTCTGCCAGTCTTTGGATCATTTTCTAGGTTATTTACCCTGATGTGAGTATTAGCTAGTTGTATCTGTGAGATAAGGTGAGCCTAAGGTACTCTTACTAAGCTATCTTCCCTAGAAGTCTTTCTTTTTTCCTTTTGTCCTCTGTTTGGTATGTTCCATTGCCCTATCTTCCAGATCACTGATCTATTCCTCTGGTTCATCTAGTTGAAGCCCTGTAGTATATTTTTTTACTTAAGTTACTGTATTCTTCAGTTCTGTTACTTCTGTTTGGTACATTGTGATATTTTTTTCTGTCTTTATTGAAGTTCTTAGTGTGTTCACCCTTTATTCTCCCAAGTTTAGTGAGTGTTTTTACGACCATTACTTTGAGTTATTTATTATGTGGGTTTATCTCTGTCCCACTAATGACTTTTTTTTTTTTTTGTTCTTTCATTTGAAACAAATTCCTCTGTTTCCTCATCTTGCTTTACTCTGTGTTAGGTAAAACAGCTGTGTTTGCTTTTCTGTGTTAGGTAAACAGCTACGCTTTCCAATCTTTAGGGAGTAGCCTGGTGTAGTGATAAATCTTGTCATTCAACCTTGCTCTAGTTCTCTGTTGTCTCTCAAAGCTTTGTAATTATCTAAGCAGCCTGATTTATTCTATTATTTTTAATGTTTATTTATTTTTGAGAGAAAGAGAGTGGGGGAGGGGCAGAGAGAGAGAGGGAGACAGAGACTCCCAGGCAGGCTCCACGCTGTCAGTGCAGAGCCTGATGTGGGGCTCAAATTCATGAAGCATGAGGTCATGACCTGAGTTGAAATCAAGAACCAGATGCTTAACCAACTGAGCCACTTGGGTGCCTCTATTCTCTGTTTTTAAAGCTTGTTTATCTATTTTGAGAGAGAGAGACAGACAGACAGAGAGAGAGAGAGAAGGGGCAGAGAGAGGGGAGAGAAAATCCCAAGCAGGGATTCTCGATCTCACAAACGGTGAGATCATGACCTGAGCCGAAATTGGAAGTTGGATGCTTAAGCCACTGAGACATCCAATGCCCCAACTTATTCTTGATAGGCTCCCATTGTCAAGGATGTGCCAAGACCTGTCAGTCCCAAGGGGTGGGATCTCATTTAGAACTTAGTTGCAGTCTGCTTGGAAGCCAGCCCTTCAAAGTAGCAGCTTTTAAATTATACTAATACATACAGTCCTGTGGGGCTACAAATATAAATCCTGCTGGCCTCCAGATTAGAAGATCTAGGGGTATCTTTTGGGTGACAGTCGCAAAAATGGGGGCTCCAGATTAATGTATGAGCTGCTTTCTGGGAGGTATTATACAGGTTAGCAAGTCCAAGGTAGTGTGCAAGGAAAGTGTCTCCCTGCTTACATTCCTTGAGAGTGCTCCATGGCACCTAGATGTGTGGCAAATCTGAAGTCTGCACCTCAGGCTGAAGCTCTAGGACAAGTAAATTGTTCTTTTTCACAGGAATACTGGGTGTGCGTTTCAATCTGCTGTCTATGCAGTGCCTGAATGGTGGTAGCTTGGCAAGAACTGTCTTTCTAATTGTTATAGTCCCATGGAGCCCAGGAACAGAAGCCCTGGCCCTCAGGACCAAGAAATCAAGAGGTGTCCCATATATGGATTGCATGCACCTGTCAGCTTTAGCAAGGCAGCTGGCAAGCACAAGGGACAGGGTACACTTGTTGGCTTCAGCAAAACATCAGGAAAATTCTTGACTTCATGTGCTCACTGGCTTCAGTGATGCAGTGGGAGAGTGTCCCATCTGCACATGCTCACCTGTCTTAGCAAGGGAGCAGGAAAATATCATAACTTCTTATACTTGCTGGCCCAAGCCAGGGAGCAGGCAAGATCCACAACCACCCATGCTTGCCAGCTTTAGCAAGGGAGTGGGAGAATTCTGTGACTGCTTTTACATGCCAGCTCTAGCCAGGTGTAAGGTAACTGCCACAACCACTCACTCCCCTCAGCTTTAGCAAGGCGATGGGAAGCCATGTCCTTGCATGTCCACCTCTGCTAGCAGGGTAGAAAGATAATGCAAAAATTATGTCGCCAGCACTTCTATCTCAAGAGAGTCCCAACTACCTCCTGCCCTTCCAGAAGATTCTTTAAGATTACCAAATGACTCTCATTCACATATGGTCTAGGCATTTTTCAAACTGCTGCTTCTGTGTTGGGTCCTTGGGTGAGTTAGATCACATGTAAGTTCTTTAAAAGGAGAATCTCAGTGTCTCACAGCCCTTTGCGTTTCTTGACCATAAGCCCCATTGGTTTTATAAACCAGGTATTTTGGGGACTTATCTCTCTGGTGCATTTCCCAAGAGTTGGGGTGCTTGACATGGGTTACCAACCCCTCAGTCTTCCAGGAGAAGCTCCATAATTGTCAAACTTCTCCATATTGTGGGTCACTGCATTGAGGTTGGGGTTTTTGGTGAAACTGCATCTCTGCCTTTCCTACTCATCTCAAAATGGTTCTTTTATCTTTCATTTTTAGTTCTTTTTTAGAAGGAATTTTTCCATTTATAGCTGTAGATTTGGTGTGTCTGGGCGAAGTTGAGTTCAAGATCTTCCTCTGCCACCATCTTGGGCCATCCCCTCAAACAACACCCAGCTAAGAGTGTTTTTAGATAGTTCCTGTGCCTTGTTTCTGTGACCCTTCCCTACATATCTAGGCCTCTTCTCTTTCCTAGCAGACTAGAATCTTCTTTCAATTCTTTCAGGACAATCTGTTCACATTCACAAGAGGGTGAGTCCCCACTCCAGCCCCTCTTTTATCCCTTAGACTGCTGACCTGCCAATAGGAACATTTAGTCTCTCAGGTTCTTCCTTTACCTAGCCCACAGAATAACCACACTTGGTCAGTGCTTGACCAGTAAGTGATTCAAGATGCTATCAATTCACGAGGTGAAAGCTGATCTCTAAAGAAGTCAGACTAAGGGAAATTCAATCCCTCCATCTCTTCTTTTTTTAAATGTCTATTTATTTTTTGAGAGACAGAGTATGAGTGGGGGAGGAACAGAGAGAGAGAGGGAGTCTCAGAATCTGAAGCAGGCTCCAGACTCTAAGTTGTCAGCACAGAGCCTGACATGGGGCTTGAGCTCATGAACTGCGAGATCATGACCTGAGGTAGCATGTTCTTTCTTGTCCCCTAGGCCAGTTTAGGTAAACAGAAGTGGCGCCTCATGCCTGCTGTAAACAACCTTGCTCCCAGCACAAGGATTTTGTTTTGTATTGACCCAAACCCCTAACACCACATATCTTCAAAACACCCTTTCCCTCACACCCATGAGTTAATGTTCATGGATTCATTGCCTCTTTGTGCATGTCCATCATGGTTGTAAGCCTTCTGATCCTAATAAAAATGGAGCGAGGACCCCTACTCAGGCTCTTGTCTCCTCCTGGACATTAGCCTGTCTCACATTTTAATCCTGCATCCATTCTCTTGCTGGACAAGAGGGAACTTCATACCCAGAGTCTACAACAATAAACCACAGAAACGTGGAGTTCTCTACAGATTTTCTTGGTGTCACCTCAGTGACCCAGTGCATGCTGCTGGCTTCCTACTGTAAGCACCTGAGACTGTACACCTGAGAGCTTACTAAGTCATCTGTGGTCCCCTACATAGGGCAGCCAGGCAATGTTGAGGAACTGGTGCCCCTAGCACAACTATCAGCCAATGATACAACTGAAAGATAAATACCCCCGATTCCTCAGAGAGGAATAAAATAAATACTCCATTACCCCTCAGGAAGTATCACTCTGAGCCATGCATTCTATACTATTTTCCAAAGCCCTCATCAGCCTTGAGCCCCAGCTTCCAACAATAATAATCTCCTCTTAAAAATACACTGTATTGTTTTTTCCCGTCCATCTTTTCCTTCTTCAATTGTGCTTTCTGGGATTACCTCCAAAATAAACTACATGTAATAGAATTCTAACTTCAGAATTCATCACTGGAGGAACCTTTAGATTCAGGACAATGTGGCTATCCTGCATTGAAACACAGGTGGAGTGCTAGGTTGGCACAGTATAGAAGTAGTAACACATCTGAGGTGCCATCTAGGTAAAACTTCTTGTTTTACAAATTGATTCCAGGATGCAAACATGAATATCTGTCAAATTATTTTGCCAATATACCTTGTACTTTAAAGCCATAAAATCTTAAAGCTGGAGTAGTACCTAATCCATTGGTTTTTAAACTCTTTTTCGCTTGTAGTGATTTTCTTTTTCAGATGAAGTATTATTAACAGCAGAAAATGTTTAACTATTTCTCTTACTGCCTTTGTGCTAAGCACTTTCCATATACCTTGTTATTTAATTTTCTCAATAATTTGATGATGTAGCTTCCATTATTTTACATGAAAGGAAATTGAAATCTTACATAGACACCCCCTCACCACCACCACATGAAGTGGGTGAATGCAGGAATTCTTTAGAAGAAGAGTTCATGTGATAAATGACTTTCTTGGACAGGAACATGCTCTTGGGACACTGCATGGACATGTAACCCAACTCCAACCCCTGGAAATGGAGACACAGCAGCACAGAACTTTCCTTTGCGACTTTAGAAAATACCCTTTGGTGGATCATCTGCAGCTGTTTCCTCTTTCCTTCAGGCTTGCCATCTCACCAGCATTTCTGAAGCCCCATTTCTCAGCACATGCATCTACATAGATACTTCACCCAAAAACTTGGCCTGGCCATAGTACAAGCTCACGGTGTCATATTTACCCTGTATGTATAATTAAGGTCATAGACCTGGCTCTGAAGGTAAAAAAGAGACAAACAATATTTCACTAACAGTTAAAGGAAAGTTTTTTTGCCCTAATATCCCTCTGTTCTTTGGTATCTACCTCACATGCCTGCTCCTACCAACAATGTGGCAATGAATACAGCCAAGCTCAGGTCTCCCTGCTGCTAAACTTCCACCCAATAGCTGACTTTCCCTACCTGTTAGCATCTGCAGGCATTATAATTGTCCAATGTTTATACTGACCAATATGTGACCAGAAACTCTTGAATGACAGATTGCCAGTTCCACAGAAACTAAAAACTATGCCAAAATAAATTGAAAGAGTCTTCAGATTAGAGACTAGACGTCAATGTGGTGTGCTTCCACTGACATAGCTGCATTTGGAGCTGCACATGGGACAAAGGAGGACTGTGCAGCAATTGTGAGAAAACGCAGCTTAACATAAAATGTGCATCGTTTGTGGCTGCTACCACAGTGTAGGACCCTCTTTGATGACCTGTATAATAGATCAGTAGTTACATGAGCTTTTTGCTTAGAAGTAATCGTTCTCCTTTTGGACCAGTGGCTGGCATTGTTACTTTTGCTTTTGGAAATCTGATAAAGGAAACATGAGCCTATTTTCATTCATACAGTCAATATTTATTGAACTCTGTCAAACATTGTTATATGGGCCATGAAGTTTCGGATTCATGGATAGAGATCCTGCCCTCATGGAGTTTAAATGCTAACTGGGGAAGATGGGCAATAAATAAACAACAAAAAAAAAAAATTTTACTTAGCAACAAGAGCTCTGAAGCATGAAACAAGATGATGATAATTGGCTAGGGAAATAGGATTGGGAAGGGGGTGGTGAATTTAGATTGGCTGCCCAGGAAAGCTCTCTCTGGAAGAAGCAACTTTAGAAGTGAGATCTGAAGGATAAGGAGCCAGCTATATAGGCCATTATCTTCCCTCTAATAGCATTCATCATGTCCAATTCTGTATGTTCATTAGTCACACATGTTGGTTCTCTCATTATCCTATCCCCTTGAGGGCAAGGATCTTTTCCACACTGTCTCTCCATAAGCACCCAGGACAAGACGAGGACTGGGTAATATTTTGCATTGAAAGAACAAATAATAATGGGTTAAATGTGTGTCTATCTGAATGAAAAAATTAATACATGTGTGAATGTGTGAATACATGAACAAACTTAAAGCTTTAATCCCTAGTGAATTTATAAATAGAAAGCAAAGAATAATTAAAAAATATATTTATAACTGAAAATAAGCTTTGAGTCTCAATGAATATTTGAACTTTAAGTAATCAGAAAGGAAATGTAAGACACAACTGAAAGGTCTTAGTCACTTTGAAACAGTTAACAAAGCAATCCCAAGACAAAATCCAACAAAGGCCAAGCTCTCTCCCCTCTGGCTCATCCAAAACAGAATTAGAGAATGCACATAGAAATAGCACTATGCCTCCTACAGGAAGCCTGACAGGAGTTCTCACCTGAGCCCACTCCCATTTAACACCAAAGGTGTATATTTGAGCATATACATTGAATTTCTTTGCCCTGTGGAGGATTCCAGTGATTTTTAAGCACAAGAAAAAAGTCCTCATTTCACCCCTCCCTGCAGGGCCCAATACACCATCTGTGAGCAACTGATGATATTTACCCTCCATACTGCATAAGGAGCTTATCAAATGCTACAAAGTCAGGAATGCAGAGAACTTGAAGCAGTTTTTTACAGCTTTGATAAGATATCTACATTCACTTTTCTAAGCCTTCCCCTCGGTTTTGAGGTTATTTGGCTACCAGCCTCATATGTCACTGTCCCTCCTCTTATATATCTTATAAAGATGTGGATTATGGCCAGCTCCACCAAGAAAGCACACTGACAGACAGTAGCTGTACTTTTTGTGAGCATAGCATAGCATAGCATAACATATAAGCTTGTTGAATCGCTATGTTTTACACCTGAAACTATATAACATTGTGTGTCAACTATATTCAAATTATAAAATTAAATTAAAAAAAAAAGAAAGTGTACTTGTACTCCTGACCTTATTTCTATGTGTTCATGTCTGCCTGTAACATAGGGATGGGGGTTCTAGTCCTCTGTAGTAGAAGACATGCCTTGGAGGTCCAACTAGCATTTCACTGACCAAGGCAGGATTGTCTCCACTTGAAGTCTCAAAATCCCGCCATGTTCTTAAATCTTATTCTCCAACCATAGCTGGAGTTATTGAGGCTTAAAGTTTGTGGAACTTATTTTATTCACTTGATATACTTCCATACTGTATACCAAACACTGTTCTTAACATTTTATAAGTATTAACTCATTTAATTCTCATAACAACCCTATGAAGTAGGTATTATTGCTATCTTCATTTTACGTACGGAGAAATTAGGATGAAATATGTTAAGTCACCCACTCATGGCCATCCAGCTAGTTTTAAGTGGCAGACCCTGGATTTGAATCCAGTCATTCTGTATTGTTAACTTCACATGACTCTACCCACATAAATAAAGGGCAAACACTTCCTGGTACAGGACCTCAGACCCATAAATTATCTGTCTATCCTATTCCCCTCTCACCTCCAAAAGTCCTGTTGGTCTGGGACATTTTAATGTTCAGGGAAACACTAAGGGGTCTCTGTGACCTAATTAGCACAGAGACCAATGTAGGACTGCCTAGTTTGGAGGCATGTTTCTTTCTCATGGGCGTTTCTTAGTCTCTGTATCCTAGTTTGTACGGTTAATTATACAAATCTTATGTGGATGACTGTAGTATATCACAGAAGTGGTTATGGGATTTCTTCAAGGTAATACAGGTAAAGTGCCTTAAGGTAAGGCCTGGAATTTAGTAAATGTGCAATTAATGTTAACTATTGTTGCTTGCCTACATCTTCTAAATATAAAGATTCTAAATCTGGTGGTCCATGTACTTTACCAAACATAATAATAACCAGGGAAGTTTGATAGATGTGCATTCCTGAGTCCCACTCCCTGAAATTATGGTTCAGTAGGTTTCAGGGAGTAGTGGGGAACAGTAATTCAAAGGGGATCCTGATACAGTAGTTCTCAGATTCTGAGGTATCCATTTCCTCAAAGAGAACATTATAGCAATCTGCATTTAAATTCTCTGAAACTATAAGAAGTAGCCATTGTTGAAGTAGTCAATGGACTTTGGCCTCCTTAAAAGAAGTACAAATGGTCATGGAAGTTAGTGGCAATGAGAGTAAGTGAAACTAACAACTGTTCACTTTGCTCTCTCTATAAACACAAATATTTCCCAGACAGCCCTACGTTGTAGGGAGTTGGGTTAACTACAATAATAACTGATGCTTTCTGAGTGCTTCCACAGGAAAGCCACCTAAGTGCTTTTATGAATTTCCCATTGATTTTTTCCAACAACTATTATTAAAAAAAATAATGTTTATTTATTTTTGAAGGAGAGAGAAACAGAGTGTGAGTGGGGGAGGGGCAGAGAGAGAGGGACCCACAGAATCCACAGCAGGCTCCAGGCTCTGAGCTGTCAGCACAGAGCCCAACGCAGGGCTTGAACTCACAAACCACGAGATCATTACCTGAGCTGAACTCGGATGCTTAACTGACTGAGCCACTCAGGCGTGTCTAACAACAACTCTCTCTCCTCTCCTCTCCTCTCCTCTCCCCTCTCTCCTTTCTCCTCTCTCTCGATGACAGAAATGAGGCTTTTGGGTTGATCAAAGTCACCTAAACTGATAGTTTTAGTTCCTACTGTATTACCTACTGTTCAATCCCCAAACCTAATGATCTCAATTAGTATGACACCAGGTGTTAAAGCTAGTGTATGAAAACTCAACATTTCTGGCCATGCCACATATCTGTGCCATATGACTTCCTCAAATAACTTGAATATAGGCAGTTGACTTAAATGTAAGTTATTGTCCCAAAGACCCAGGCATAGGTCAGTTTTGACAGAATTTTAAATTTATTTCTTTACATTTATTTATTTTTGAGAGACAGAGAGAGACAGACCGGGGGGGGGGGAGGGGCAGAGAGAGAAGGAGACACAGAATCCAAAGCAAGCTCCAGCTCTGAGCAAATTTTCAGCACAGAACCTGATGCAGGCTCAACCCATGAACCGTGAGATCATGACCTGAACTGAAGTCGGATGCTCAACCAAATGAACCACCCAGGAGGCCCTAATTTTGACAGAGTTTAAGGAATAGGAAAGTGTGTATAATAGATATACATATAATAGTGTGTATACAAAGTCCATTAATGTGTTTAGTTTTTAGCAAATATGTAAAATAGCCAACAAACTTTGTCTTTCAAAAATGTATTTCAAAGATGCACATTGACCTGTGTAGATGTTCCAGTGGTGTGGCCTTTGTACATGACATTTTGGGACCTCTTCTTTTAACATAGCTTCCAGACCAGTTTTTCAGCCTCATAAAACCAATATGTTATTCCATAGTTAATTATGTTAAATAAAGCACAGTATTATGCAGTTTGAACAGATTTGAGAACATTTTGACTATTACCTAATATTAAATCCTCTCAGAAGATGCATATTTATCTTCATTGATAAAAGCCTCCAAAATGGCCAATAGGCAATGATGTACTTCATAAGTTTGATGCAAAGTCTATTTTGAACAAAAGTTGTATGCTAGTTAGAATGCTTTGGACTACAAATAACAGAAAACCCAAAATGGCTTAAACAATCTCATACTATCTTATGTAGCAAACAGAATGATGTAGAGAAGTTCCTAAATTGGGTAATTCAGATGCACAACAGCACTATCAAAATTCAGGTTCTTTCCACCTTAATATTCTGTTATTATCATCTTACTGACTTTGACTTCAGCTTGTTCCCTTCATGGTCCCAAGTCTCTGCTTCAGGCATCACATTGTCACAATCCAATGCACAGAATCTGAAAAAGACCTATTTCTACCATATGTTTCTTTTTAAGAGTCAAGAAATCTTTTCTAGATATCTGTAAGCCACCATAAGTCCTTCATGCCTCACTGTCCATATTTATATCCCATTCCCTTCTTAAGCTTGATACTAGCAAAGAGAATGGAATCAGCATGATTGCCTTAGACTAGTGAATTTCATCCCATGGGATTGAGAAAAGTGTTCCTTCCTGAATGCAATTACTATGTGAGAATATAAAGACCTATACAAAACTTCAAATGAAGATGAGGTTATAAGGTATTTATAGACCACCTATAGTGTCTGCTATAAGAGCTAATTAGAGATTATACAATGTTCCATAAGTTATAAACCTTTAAAGAAGACATCCTTTGATGTTTAAGTTCTAGGGAGTTTGTTTTAAAATCAGCCAAATTACCTTATGGTTACAGCACAGAAAAATCCCAATAATAATCAGAATGAAAGAAGTGATTCAGTCAGGATTACAAGGTTGTAAAGAGTAGAAATTGACTGTGGCCAATTTAAAAAGAATAAAAAGATATATTGGAAAGACATGATGGAGCTCACAATACTGAAAGCTGAAAATCCATGATCAGAAAAGAACAAGCACTAAGACAGTCTACAGGCTCTGCAGAGAGAATCTGATTGACTGAGCTTATAATACTCAGTGCCCACTTGTCCATCAGGGCAAGGCAGGCACCTTGACTGATAGCCCCATCAAGACTGCCCTGAAGGACTGAGAAGTGATCCCTCAATAAGAAAGCAGGAGACAGCTGCAAAAGAAGGGAACTTCAAGGCCAAGAGGCCCCACATAACAAATATTCAATACAAACACCAAAGAGCCTTGTCTGGGAGGGCAGATATTGCACACACTGACAACAGATCTAATCTTGGTACATGAGAAGATGAGGGTGTCAGGATTAACCAAGCCTATTTTTAAGCCCCAGAGACTGACCATCAATTTTCCAGAAATCCTGCTTAGTAGATGCTGTTTACTCCAGGGCCACTTTCTTATCAGGTCAGGACAACTACACAACTGCTTCCAGCTGTTCCTGTCCAATGGGATTCACCTCACCTGGAAATGCCAGAGCAGTTATACCCTGTCCCTGTGTGTATTAATCTACATTCTGTAGAAAGTCAGAAGTGAAAAGACCTTTTAAACATTTACTACCAATAAGGAGAAAAATAAATCCATAGTTTTTTTTTTTAAGAATCAATGAGTTAAATAAAATATTTACAATGCTGTAGAGATGCTTCCACATTCCAAATAACATGAGAGAGGCTAAAAGCTAACATTTGGACCCATTTGCCCAGCACTGAATGGAGTAATCAAGTAACTGTCACTTTGAGATGCAACCCAGAAGGCCATCACACATAACTAATCTGGTAACCACAGCAACCTGTATACATCTCACCCCGACTTTGACTAAATAGTTATTTAAATAAGATAAATATAATTATGGGATTCACTTTAATATCAAGAACAAACAGAACCATCTTAACTTTGAAAATAGTCTCTTAAAAGCTTAAGAAGGGACACATGAAACTGGTTTTTATGAGACTAATTTCCAAGGAAGGCATTTTTTTGTAAGTAAAAGTAGGACGATGGCATTACCTGACCCATAGCATCGCACAAGTGCAAAGCATTTAGTACATGCTGAGAGAGACTTATTTGTTAAACATCCCAAGAAACCAATAAAGTTCTCTAATTCCATGCTCCCTCTCCTCAGGATAAAAATTCAATCATTTCAGCATCAAAAAAGAACATCCTGAATTATCCACTTGGCACATTCAGGATATTAATTTTCCAGAGGAAAAATAATTCCCAACCCTCTTACTGCAATGATAAAGGGGTCTGTTGTTTCAGCTGGAATAGACTCCATATAAGTTTGATGTTTCTGAGTTGGCTAATGGCATAAAAGGGCAGCAGTTCTTTCTGCTGGTAAAGTAAAACAACACTGCCACCATCATTCAGTTTGAGTCAGAGCTGGACAACAGTGATTCCCTAAGGCTGCTTGCCAAGGCCAGGAATAAATGATTTCCCCTCTTTATTTGCTATGCCAAAGAAAGATAATGCAGCACATTCTGTTAACATTTGTCATTGAAGCATAGTCCCCTCCAGGGATAACGTGGGAATATCAAGGACCTAGTGTTTCCAATTAATCAGGACCAAAATTACTCATGCAAGAAATGAAGGAAAATTTTAATATTTGGAAATAGAGTGAAAGCAGTAGCCACATTTAATTAAAGTATACTTTCTGCTTTTAATTTACATGGCAGATTCCATTTTATTAGTCACCTTAATTCTTGTTGCACTCTTCTTACCCCCAAGAACCACCCTAGGCAAAAGCACTAGTGCATTTATACCTGTGTGGGGTGATTTCTTCCCAATGCCTTCACATGAAGCCCAAATACAAGCCTGGTCAAAGAAGATGAGTTCCATGGCAAGTCTTCCTAGCTTAGTAGACACATTCTCTTTGTTTCTTGGATTTAAGCATGGCCTTGATTTTTTTCTCTAGACCTTTGTACCATGGTGTCTTATGCATCAAGCACCGTTCTTCATTCTCAAATGAAGGACCTAGGATTCTGTTATTGCCTTCAAGGTGCAAACTTAACAAGACTTTATACCAGGTCACAGCTCTGTTTGTGATCACTCAGTGGCTTGAAGCAGGCTTTTACCTTGAGTGCAGAATCCCTTTCACTGGGGCCCTGAGGATTGCAGCAATGTCATGCCATAGACAAGAGGCTCCTACCAAGAGGCAAACTGATATACAGTATGTAGTCCTGAGCAAACTAAACATACACAGTATTTGTTGTGGCTAATTAGTTTTATTATTTCATAAGATAAAAGCCTAGGTCCATGGTTTTCAAGGAAATAATTACAATTGCAAATGAAGTGGCATCACCGAAAGCAAAGGTCTTCAATGCAGAAGTAACTACAGATCCCACAGCATCATTGCTGTCGTTCAAGCCCTGCCTGGGCTCAGCTGTTGGACTTAGAAGATTTGTTATCCTCTGGGGTGCCAAACACAGATAGTGAATGACATGTATACCCATATCTATTAACCTTTTGTCTCTCTGTGAGTGAGATCACAAAAGATGTCTCAGAAGGTCAAATATTTTATACCGAACTTTACGAGATAAACTGGTGGATCCTGATTGATCCTCCAGAACCTCAAAACACAATGAGCATCTACAAATACGTGCAAGTGGAAGAACCTGGCCTTGAGAAGGATACAGAAATTTCAGTTATAGACCAAGGCCAGGGGCAGGGTCATTTTCAGTATGACCTATGAAGTTTCCTGAATTTTCAGGACATTAAGGACTAAAGAAAAGAGTAACAAGAAAAAGAAGTAGGTTCTGTTCTTTTTGGCTCAGTAAATTCAGACATTGAAAAAATACTCTGACTATAAATACTTGGAGTACATGAAGTTAAATAACTTAAATGAGTTTTTACTTTTCAATTGATGCGATGACTATGGAGAGAGGAAAGGAAAGAAAGCATACCTATCGGCATTTATTTATGTCTGTATGTGCATATACCTATATTTATATATCTATATATAAATATAGATATTTATAGATATATCTATCTATATCTATCTATCTCTATCTATCTATATAGATATATCTATATCTATCTATCTATATATAGATACAGATATCTATATATATGTATATATAGATAGAGATAGATATAGATATAGATAGATATAGATATATATAGATATCTATATCGATATATCTATATAGATATCTATATAGATATATAGATATAGATATATATAGATATAGATAGAGATATATATAGAGATATATATAGATATATATATCTATATCTATCTCTATCTATCTCTATATATAGATATATATATAGATATCTATATATATCTATATCTTTATCTATATATCTATATATATCTATCTATATATCTAGATATATCTAGATATATCTATATATCTATATATCTATCTATATATATCTATATCTATCTATATAGATAGATATCTATATCTATCTATATATATAGATAGATAGATATAGATATAGATATAGATAGATATATATATAGATATATAGATATCTACATCTATATATAGATATCTATATCTATATATATATCTATATATATATAGATAGATATAGATATATATAATCTATGTATATCTAGATATATCTAGATATATCTACATATATATAATCTATATATATATAATCTATATATAGATATATCTATATATATAATCTATATATCTATAGATATCAATATATATCTAGATATATATAGATTATATTTATATATATAGATTATATAATATATATATATATAGATCTATATATATATATAGATCTATATATATATAGATATATATATAATCTATATATAGATATATCTAGATATATATAATCTATATAGATATAGATATCTATATCTAGATAGATATACAGATATAGATATCTAGATTTAGATATCTAGATATCTATATATAGATATAGATATATATCTATAGATCTATATCTATATATCTATATAGATATAGATATATCTAGATATATATAGATATCTATATAGATATAGATATTTATAGATATATA